>NW_005842067.1:32108-61713 GCF_000455745.1 Alligator sinensis | reverse complement strand
CTCCCCCCCCCCGCCCCCCCCCCCCAGCTACTGATTAGACATGTTCAGTTCTTGTTGGAGCAGCAGAGGTTTTGGCTCTTGTTTATATGGGAAAAGTGTCTTGACCATCAAGCCAGTTTAATTCCTCATAGCATCGGCTTCAAAAGACAGCCCCCTTGGAGAATTATATTTGGATTTGAATATATGGCTACAGATTGATAGTTAAGATAATGGCTGAGTATTGAAATACTTCTGTTGTCCATGGAGCAGCAGGCGCCATCATAGTGTGTGTCCAGATGAGCCTGCACATGCCTCTTGCTAATCTCAAAGCAGTTTGAGACATGGCAAGAGGCATATTTGCAGCACAGGCTCAAAATTTGATAGCTGGGTATCTGGGCCCACACGATTTGGCACAGCCAGCGGTAGGTGCCAGGTGGCTGGGGCCAAGCCATTCTGCCCCGTGCCACGGGGGCAGGTCTGTGCCAGGAGGGCCCCGATGGCCGCTGCTGCTGTGGGGGAGCATGTGGACCCTGCGGGGGCACATGTGGGCTGTGTGGAGGCACATGTGGGCCCTGTGGGGGGGGGGCAGTCCATGTGCTGTGCAGAGGAGATGCACCTGCGGGGGGGGGCAGGGGACCCAGGGGGGGACCCTTGCCAGGCCTCATCCCCTGCCTGCTCCCCCAGCTCCTCCAATGGCTGCTCAGCCTGGCCCCAGCTTCTGGCCCTGTAAAAAAAAAAAACAAAAAAACCCACTCACCAGGTGCTGCTCAGATGGGGGGGCAATCCCTATTGCCCCCCAGAACCCCATGCTGCATGGGGGGGCTCTATCATGAGCCCCCAACCCCTGCCTGCTGCCCCAGCCCCTCCATGGCTGCCCCGCCCACCCCAGATCCTGGCCCTTGGGGCTTCTGCAGAGCCCCCCATGTGGTGTGGGGCAGTGAGGGGGCAGCAAGAATCGTCCCCCAGCTGGGCAGGAGCCAGTGAGTGGGGACTTTTTTTTTTTTTCAAAGATCCAGGAGCTGGGGTGGGCGGGGTAGCCATTGCTGGGGCTGGGAGAGTGGGCGGGGGATGGGGCCTCTGTGATTTGGAGATTCAGCTGATTCAGCAGCAGCCGAATCTCCAAATCAGATTCAACAGAATCGATTTGGGACAGTAATTCGAATCACTGATTCAAATCACTGTCCTCTGAATCAGTTGAATCCGAATCCGAAGTGAATACTAGCCGCTTTGCCCAGGCCTATCAGCTATAGCCTGTGACCACTGGGTTTGGGGTGATGCAGGACCAGAGATACCACCTCCAAAGTTCTGAAACATGCTGGTATATTTAATGTCTTTCTTTGCATTAATTGCAAAACTCACTATTAAGGGCCCTGATGGCACTAGACAGTGAGTTTTGCAATGAATATGTTAGCTGGTTTTATCCTACCTATACTTGGCCACAGGAAGTGCTTGTAATCAGTGCTTGTAACTCAGACACTGGGCACATCTACATGAGATGCTTTTCTGCTCAGTACTCTAATTTACTGTGCAGTAAAGCATCACTATGTAACTGTGCGCTGAGCTACTGTACAGTAAAAGGCTAATGCACAGTAAATCTACCGCCTCTATATACATGTAGTAAATTTACTGCACATTAACTAATGCACAGTACTGCACATGTAGATGCTGACTGGGGGCAAATTTGCTCCTGGTCAACCAAAGCTGAAGGGGGCCAGCCTCCTGCCCGGGGCAGAGCAATATGGCTGGGAGTTCCTCCAGCCACAGGATAGGGATGGCTATTTGGCCTTTGACTGGCTTTTAGACTTGGCCCCTTGGCCCCAGACCAGCTGATGCCTGTCCCTGGCCACTGTGTGCTGGTGGGGTGGGCACATGCTGGTTGCAGCAGTGCTGCAGAGCCCCAGCCTGACCCCCAAGCATCTCCTGGCTACTCCCTGGCCCCTGGCCACCATGCCTCTGATCTGCGGGCATGGGTTGGCTCCAGCAGTCACACATGAGCTGGAGAGGAATCAGTGGGACCACAACTTCTGAGACAGGCTTCTTGCCTTCGAGGAGAGACACATTGGCCTCCTCGAGATAAGATGCTAGAGGCAGAGGAGAAGCAGGCTGCCATGGCGGCCTGGGCAGTAGAAGCCACAGAGGATGACTGCTGGGTGCTGGACACCACCCTGGCACTGGTGGTCATCTCCCCGCCACGTGCTCCGTAGTGCCTGGCTCCAGCCCTGCCTGCCACCTAGCAGCTACCTGCTGCCCAGCTGTCAGCCCCAGCCCCAGCTCTGGCCCTGCTTGCTGCCTGACAGCCACTGTGGCCCTGTGTCAAACGCCTTCCAGTGGGCCTGGGAGGAGGTCCAGTGGTGCCTGCAGTGGCCAGGGCTCCCTCCCCCTGCTCCTGAGCCAGGTCCTGCAGCAGCAAGGCCACTCACCTGTGCTGCCACCCACAGCTTACCTGCCTACCATTTGGCCTCTGAGCATGAAATGGCACCACTGTGCCTGGGCCCATGAAGAAGGAGGGGGAGTAAACTGGACAGTGCCCACCCTTGCCCCTTGCTGGTCTCCTGGGATGCCAGTCTCACTGCGGGGGTGCCGCCAGAGACTGGGCCTATCTGAGCCTATCCTTCTCAGAGACTCCTGCCTATCTGAGCCTGTCCCCCTGGAGACCCTTGCCAGCCTGAGCCTGTCCCTGCACGGAGATCCCTGCTAGTTTCAGCCTGACCCCCCTGGAGACCCCTGCCAGCCTCAGCCTTCCTCCCCTGGAGACCATTGCCAGGCTGAGCCTGCCTCCCTGGAGATATCTGGTACTTGGGCAGCTGCATCCAGAGCCTGCAGCTCCCCTGGCTTCTGCAGGAGGTCAGAGCAAGGCAGGAGCAGGCCTGGATCTGCTTAATCCTATAAGGAGCAAATCTGGTGTACGTGTAGACACCTTTCCAGGGTTGTTTTACTGCACAGTAAATTACTGCACAGTAAGTCTAAATAGCATTAATTGCAATTGTAGATGCAGGCACTGAGCATAACAAATATTCACATTAGAGTAAGCAAACACAAATATCACAAAGGGTGCATCTACATGTACATTAAGGTGCTTTTTCTAATGCACATTAAATTTAGTACCTCTGGGTACTTTTATACATGCTCTGTGGGGGGGAGGGGAAGTGTTGTTTAATTAGAGTGTCTCTGATTAAAGCTGTCACTGCATCTCCTATATCAGTGTCCCCATGCTTAAAAATAGTGGCAGGGGGGCATTTGAATTAAATCTTGTTCGAAGAGCCTTATTTCAAGTGCCCTGAACACCATTTTTAAGTGCAGGGATGCTGATGCATTAGATGTAGGAGGCTGCTGGAGCACAGTAATCTGCCTCCAGTACACTTAATTAATCGAGTCTGCTCTGACACAAAAGAATTCCAGCCTCCATGCTCCTGTATAGGCACCCTTCAGTGTGTGGTACTAAAGATATGTGCATCAGACTGCCTTAATGCACAGTAATGAATGTACATGGTTTTTAGGTGATGCTTAATGTACAGTAGCCTATTTTACCACGTATTAGCATAATCTCACAGTTTTTTACATGACGCTTTAATAAGCAGTAAAATAGGCTACCACACATTAAAGCACATGTGTAGACATGCCCATAGAGTAGCAAAGATATCTCTCTATGCGTTGTATTTCCTCAGATTTATGACATCCATCATGATGTGTTCTAGCAATCTAGTTCAGCATGAGTAGTGTAGTGTTTGGCAGCTGCCCTATTAAATTTCATTGTCAGTGTTTGTAGTTCAGGCTAGTAAAATACACTGGAAATATTAGTGTCATAGACCTGACAGGGCCATAAAATTTGGGAGCTTTTAATAGGGTTTGATCAACAGTATAAAATAATCTTCATCAAGCTATTTCCTCATAGAAATCCAATTGTAAATATTCTTCATTTATCTGTGTTCACTAAAGCACAATGTTTTTCTTTGCCAAGAGACCTAGCTTCACTGATTTCCCATCTCTGAATATATAACTCAGAAAAAGAGTGTTTGGCAAAAAGTGTATCTTCATATTTCACTAGGGATTTCTTCCAAGAAGAAAGTTTCAGAAACAGGGCCCTCAGCCCTCAACATTGTATATCATACATTATCTATGGCAGTGGTCTCTAAACTTTCTATGGTGAAGATCACTTTTTGGAAGTAAAGGGCACCCCAGGATCTACTGCACCCCCCTACCCTGGCCTGCCCCTGCACTATAGGGTGTTTCACACCCGGCCAGGCCGGAGCCCAATTCCACTTCTGTGCCTTGGATGCACTGAGCCATGCCTGCCTGGTGGCCAGATGAATGCCACATAGCATTGGGCCCTGGTCAGGCTGGGTCTGAAACTCTCCACAGTGCAGGGGCAGGCCCCAGTGGCGGGGGGCCGGGGGGGGGCTCCCACCACTGGACGCAGCCCAGCAGATATCCCAGGGGCACATGCCCCCCCACCTGTACTCTGGAGGCCCTGGGGGCCTGTGCCCCCCCACCTGTGTTCCAGAGGCCCTAGGGACCCATGCCGCCCCCCACCACCTGTGCTCCGGGAGGAGGCTGCTGCTGCTACAGGATACCCGCTGCACCTAGAGTACAGGTGGAGGGGACATGGGCCCCCAAGGCCTCTGATAGGCTGTGCCCAGTGGCAGGAGCCCCCATCCATGCACCCCTAGGCCAGGGCCAGGTGTCACATTCCTCTGGCTGCCGGGTGGGTGTGGCTCATCACAGTGCAGTGGCAGCACAAAAGTGGGGCTCTGCATGGCCCAGGAGTGCATGGCGGGGGGGCTCCCACTGATGGGCACAGCCCAGCAGAGGCCTCAGGGGCCCATGCCCCCCCACCTGTGCTCCAGGTGCAGCAGGCAGGCAGCAGCAGTGGCCTCACACTGAGCATAGGTTGGGGGACACTGGCCCCTGGGGCCTCTGCTGGGCTGTGCCCAGTGGCAGGAGTCCCTCACCATGCACCCCTGGGCCACAGAGAGTCCCAGCATCAGGCCCCGACCTGGCCAGGTCTATGTTCCTCTGGCCACTGGGCAGGTATGGCTCAGCCCAGCAGCAGCACAGAAATGGAATTGGGTCCCAGCCTGGCCAGGTGTGGGAAGATTTGGTCATCCAGGGGCACGTGGTGGGGAGGCTCCCACCACTGGGCACAGCCTAGCAGAGGCCCCAGGGGTCCGTGCCCCTCCACCTGTGCTTGGGACAAGGTGGCTGTTGCTGGGGGCTGCCTGCTGTGCCCTGAGCACAGGTGGGGGAGCACGGCCCCCCGGGGCCCCTGCCAGACTGTGCCCAGCAGCAGGAGACCTCTCCCTACCATGCCCCTGAACAACCACATCTTCCCAAACCCAGCTGGGCTGGGGCTGCCCCCACATAAGTCCCTGCTGCTGAGCTGAGCCATGGCCAGCTGCAGTGGGACTCAAGGTGCAGCAGCACCTGCCTCTGCCCCCACAGAGATGGGGTGGGAGCCCCCCCCCCCGCACCCCTGGAGGAGCCCCCTGGGCTCCAATCCTCCCACCACCTGGCTGGGCCGGGGCCCTACTTACCTTTCCCTGCTCCTGGCTGGGCCACACTGTCAAGTTACTCACCGTGGGGGCCTCCTTCTGGCCCCTGCCCCTTCCCTCCCTCACAGATTGACTTACTGGGGCTGGAGGCAGTCGATGTGCACATGCGTGAGTGCCCAGTTGTCCCCCCAGCCCAAGATTGACCCAAAGAGGCTCCAGGATCTACTAGTCAATCGGTATCCCTGGGTTGGTGACCACTGATCTCTGGGAAAACTTTGAGCAGGATGTGTCAGAAATACAGCTTTCATTTACTTTACAGATTCATGGTTTTGATGTGAAATATGTTCTATGGCCTACATTTTTAGAAGATGCCAAATATGTAATCATTAATTTAGGAGTCATAAATTTATCAGGGTTTGTTTAGCTTCTAAAACTTAGGGGAATTTCTGAGAACCAAGGAAAACGGAGGAAAAAGAACAAAAACCAAATTAATTTGTTATCTGATTTCTTGATTTAATTAGCATTGTATCAGGAATGGTTTGATCTATATGTATGCAAGGAATTAATCCATCAGTTCTGTATCTTTTGTGTTATGTGCCCATCCTAGCTTTATATATATGCCAAAGCCTAGTTGCATAATGAGAATTAGGAATTATGAGCATCAGGAAAAGTGCCTTAATGTACATGTAGATGCGGCCTTACAGTCTGAAGACATAAATATCTCTTTGAGGATTATTTTGAGAGAGAGGGACTGGGCAATATGGACTCATGTACACGCCACAATTTTTGCCCTTTCACATGCTACAACTACATGTCTGTTTGCACGAGTGGGATTTCCTGATGCTTTAAAAGTATTTCTTGTACATTAAACTAAAACTCCTTGGACGTAGTTTAGTTTGGCTCACCGGGAATTAAAGTGTTGCATCCATGGATTTGTTGCGTGCAAACACAAAGGCACTCAAAGATGTGTAATGAGCCTCTTTACCAACCAGATGGCACTGCACCTTTTTTGTAGTTCACCCCTTCAAATTACTTTTGCTTTCAAATTGATTCCACTTTTTTTTTATTATGTGGGGTTTTTTTTTTTTCTTGTTTGCTGGCTCCCTGCTTCCACAGCTGCATGGCAGGACATGGACATGGGGTGGGTGGAGGACCCCGGGCCAGTGGGGCAGCGCAGGACCATCCTGCTCTCTTGTGGCACTGGCCAGGGACCCAGCTTAATTTGTTTGAAAACCCAGTATGTCTAAACACAGATGAGACACTGCAAAATAAACAAGTTTAAAGTTTATAAACCTATTTAATTTAATGAGAATTAAAACCTGTGGTGTGTACAGGTACCCTATTAGGTGAAAAAAAGCCTCTCAGACTTGGGCATTATGTTTTTAATTGTTTCATTATAAAACAGAAAATAAATAGTAGCATTTTACTTTTTTGCAAAATTTCAGATAAAAATGAGATTTTTTGGAGAAATTTAAAATATGCAACTTTTGCATGGTAAAATTTGAAATGTCAGATAACAACCAATCCTCACTGGTGATTATTTCTTTGAAATGTCAAATTCTTCTTTTGAAAGTGGCTCAGAAAAGAATTTGTGAAAATATAGTGAAAATCAAGTTTTCTCTGCTTAATAATGGGACATGAGGTTTTATGCATCTTGATTGTAGGGCTGAATCTATTCCAGGTTTTACTGACTGAAAGCTTTAGCAGTTCAGTGGCATACATAAAACTATTTGATCTCAATCCAGCTTTGAGCACAGATGTTTATGTCACAGAAGCCACCAAACAGAGTGGCATATTTGACCTTCTTATTGATGGTTTTAAGAAAGAGTATGGAAGACTCAGTTTCTTGATACTCACTGACACTAGTTTCTTCAGACCGGTGAAGTGTTGAGCTACAAGAACACTGTAACCCTACTACCTTGGAGGAAGAAACCTTAACACTTGTCTACATGATCAGTAAACTCATGCTGCTTCTGGAGAGATTATTGACTCATACACTGCACCATACTAAGACAGTGATGTTGCATTGGTTTCAGGTGATGTTGTGTGCCTTGTGGGTAGGTTATACTTCACTGTGAACCCCTAAAACACCCCAGAGGCAGAGTAGATATGCCTTTGCATTGCTGTTTCTCAGCTCATTCTGCAAATGAACATAGCATTATTTTTCAGTGCTGCTAGTCTGGCATCTTTTATCACTATTGACTTTTGAGAGACAGAGAGAGGTTTAAAATAACTGCTGGACTTCCCAAGTTCCTTTCTGTGCATGTGCATAAAGCCCTAAATTTTTATTCCTCTACTCAATCTCGGTGATGCAAAGCCTACTGAAATCAATAGTGAGGTTTCTCTTTGGAATCGGTAGACTCTAGACAATGCCTTTTGCAGACTGACTTTGCCGTAGCTCATGAGGACAAATCACTCTTGTGCACAATTCTGGGAGTTATTTCCAAAGAGGGTTTCTGTTAAGTTTCTTTGAACATGTTGGTCAGCATAGAGGAGTGATTATGGTGTGAATAAAAATAATACTCAGTGATTTCCTTTTATAATATTGGAAAGGACTGGTTCTCAAGCTCATTGGTGTTGGAAGCTGACACTACCATTACATGCATGCTTACTGGATACTATGGTTATTTTTATCCATGGTAGGCCTTAGTAGTACATTATGTGTAACATGTCACCCATCTGCATTGAATCAGTTGTGCTTAACGAACTGCAGCAATTTCTTTAAGAAAATGAGTATTCAGTAGTGTTTATTCATTTGGAATCGTGTTATCTCAGACAATACATCCAACTCTGGGGGAAAAACAGATTCTTGTAAGTAAAGTGTTTTATTCCTTCCTTCTGGATAATGGCTGCCCAGCTGGCCCTCCCTTGCCAGCCAAGTCCAGGTGTAATAGGCTGCACAGATTGCTCACTGACATTAAACTCTTACTTTTTATTAGCCAGAGTCACTCATTGAGTTTGGCTTAGCTTTGGCATGGTAATTTAAATGCTACTTCTGCTATGCAGGTTGGTAGGATTTATGCTAGCCGAGAAAAAAAAAAAAAAGGAAGTTTTCTCCAGTTTTGTCTGCTCAGGTTAGTGTTAGTGTATTAGCCATATTTACCCACTGGATCTGTGAAACAGGAAAATTAAATCAGTGGAGCACCAAATGATGGTTTGTAAGCTTTGCAAACAAGCATCTAGAAAACTAACATTGGAATAAATGAAACATTTTATTGAAACATTGAACCCGTGATATTTCCCATGATGTAACCACAAAAAATGAAAAAGAAAAAATCAAAATAAAAAACCAACTATTCCCCCCCACAATAAAACAGATAACAAAAATGTTCTGCTGGGCACAACAAGTCATATTCCTCCCTCCATAAGCTAGTCAGGAGAAAACATGACCCAGTCTCTTGTTCAGAAAGCTTGAGACAATTTGTATAAGGGGCATTTATCAGTTTAGTGATGAAATGAGGTCACCATTTTGCCACTATACGGTAAAATGTTTAAAGGAATAAGGATCTTGCATCTTTTCTCATTTGAACACATGCATAAAATATCTTTTTTTTGGCAACTGTATCTTTTCTGTATAGAACAGTCTTCATGAGACGGAGAGAGGAATGCCAAACAGTTGTAAGCCTGCGATGGTATGATAGATTTTAGAAATGATAATATGATATGAAAATCCCTTTGATTGCTTAATTGTACACTATTGTTTTACCAGTGTCCCTAGCATTCTCCTATTACATCAGACATGGCCCTCTCATTCTGAAGAGAAATAGTTGTGGGTGTAAGTTTATTATGATCTCTGGGAACTGAGAGCTGTATTTAAAAGAAATACTAATATGTATAAGAACAGGACACCAAAAAGGTGCTGTCTCAGGCTCTAGGCATATTTGCTTATCGTTCAAAATATGAAGACAAATACATTAACAACTTCCTCTCTGTGTAGCCATAACTAAAACTTACAGTAAGCGGATGAAAAAAGAACCTTTTCCTTTCCAAGTATTGCCACTCAGTGAATGTCTCTCTAAGCCAAAAAGGTGGAGGTTTGTACAATACATGGAAGATCAACAAATATTGGGCTGTTTAAGACTCAGAGTGGCAATGACCTCCAGAGGTCAGAGGTCCTCATAGAAAATGTAAGTGGCATAGTTGTCTTCTACTATGACATTGGTCAAGTATTTGTACAAGCTCTATCAAGACTCTCGTTAATTCAGCCAAATGCTAGTTGGTAATTTAATGGCTAAGAAGAAGAAAACCCTGTCAGAAGTCAGCTCATTGACTGCTCAGAATTATTAGTCTTAAACTGTAAACTCAATGGCATATGTAAAATATTCTGTCTTCTGGCATCAGTAAATTGTTCTCAGAGTAATTGTATTATGTACTTCAGTGCTTCTTTGATAAAATATAATTTATCTGAGGTGATAGCAACTCAGTAATCCCTGGTGTTTCAAATCATTTTACAGAGGAAGTTTCCACTGATGGGGTTCCATTGGTTGAACCACATGGGGGAGAAATATGCTTACTACATTGAGGGAATATGTTATTTGCAGTTTAATTAAGGTGACCGTTACATCTTAGCGCATGCTATATTTAAATTATGTGTAATGTAATGAAGCATGGATACCATTACCTGTAGAAGAAAAATGGATTAATCCCACCCATTGCTATGAGATGGGGATCTAGGGCCCCTCCTGGCATGTTTTGCCTGACAAGAAAACAATTAAAAGAAAATTGCCTTCCTAATTGAGTCCCCTGAAGACTTGCTTAGGGAGCCAAACTGGAAGTGTTAGTAAGAAGGCTTGGATACATTTTCCAAATGATTAGCACTTTAGTGGGTCACAGTGAAAGACATAAGAATTATCCTGAAACAAGAGCATTCTGGAACATATTCGTTTCTCCTTTTACTTATAGTTAGATGACTGGATGTTGAACAACGCTGACTGCTGTTCTGATCCTGGTAATGTGATCCTGGTTACTGAAAATAGAAGAAAAAAATTGTGAACAATTTTTAAATACTTCAGTTTTCCCCTATGATTTTTTAAAATCAAAATGTTCTGATCTACTGTATTATGCACGCCACTACATGTCACTAATTCTCAGAAAACTGAGATTAAAAATTGGAATAAACCGTACTTTTTACACTCTGCCCATAGGATGTTTCTTGGTCCTTGACTTATTCTACAGTAAAGATCTATTCAATAATCACTGAAGGATAACTTCCAATGGTCTACCTCTGGGTAGCTGTAACGCACTTCCATAGATACGCTGCTAGGTAATTGTACCATATGTCAAAACTGAATAACAGAGATTGGTCTGAACATATTGATAATGATGATGATATTTAATGTTTGTATTGACCCTAAGCCAAAATCCACAGACATTAATGAGTCTTTTCATTGACTTTGAGGGGTTTAGAATCAGGTCATATAGCACTTTTAATTTTCAAACCACTTGACTTATAATTAACAATGAACACACCATCGTGAGTTGATATTACCTTTATTTTACTGATCCAGAGGAGATGTTAAATGACTTACCTAAATCTGTGTAAGGATTTGGGAGACAAACTCACAAATTTGTGGCTCTCATACATGTGTTCAGAGAAAACTAATGGTGCAATCTTTCATTGTCATTTGATTCTCATAGTAGCTAATGTAGAGTTAAGATATTCTTTAGATGAACAGAGGGAACATGGTACACTTTCATTTCTTTGTTTCAGATATTCTGGAACTCCTTTTTTGCCAACATCATTTTGTTTAGTAGGAGCAGTCATAGATTCATAAATTCATAGATTGTAAGGCTGGAAGGGACCTCAGAAGATCATTGGGTCAAGCCCCCCTGCGCCAGGCAGGAAAGACAACTGGGGTCAGGTGACCCCAGCAAGGTGACCATCCAGTCTCTTTGTCGCTGGTAGGTGTTGTAGGGCATAGGCCCGTTCTTGGTTGGTGCCTTGCTCCCCAGGGACATCAGGGTGAGATCTGGGTTTGGCACCACTGCGGTGGTTTGGGTGCTACTCCTACTCGTCTGCCACATCTTTGATGTTCTTTTGATCTTTTCTTGAGAGGCAGTTCCCTGTAGGTGGCCCAAGGGAATCTCAACCCTGGGTTTCTTTGTGGGGCTCCAACCTCCCCTTTACCCCACCCTTGCCACATCCACAGCTTGGGTGGACATTGCTCATCGCAGATCTTCCTTCGGGATGATCTCACCTCATCCATGCTGCCCACCTTGATGGCTTGGGCCTTCCTGGCTGTCAGTCCTCTTGAGGCCATCCCTTGTCTTTGGGGCAGCTCTTGGGCAACTAAATCTGTCCCATTCAGGGTTAACTACAACATGAGAAAACTAACTGAAAATGGTCAGTGTCTCCCAGGACTCTTGGTCACATGGGGGATTCATCCGACCCTCCTAACCTAGTAGGGAAGTGGGTGGGCGGCCGCCCTATGCCCAGCCTCCAGTAGCCCTCTCAGCGCAACCTCCCTTGGGCCCGGCTGACCTGTGGCTGGGCTGTCCTGGTCCCCCCAGCCGGTGTCGTTTGCTCCCGTCTCCTGGGGGTCCATGATCCTCTGCACCTCTCTCGCCGCAGCACTGCCCAGGGGTCCGCAGTCCCTCAGGGCTTTCCCTCCCCTGCTGCAGTGCCTGAGTTCCTGGCCAGAGCCTTGCTGTTTCCCTGTGGTGTCCTGAGGGGCTGCTGCTCCCTGGTGCAGCTCCCTGGCCCCAATCTGTTCCCAGGGTTTAGGCTCTCCAAGTTGCCTGTCTAGGTCTTCCAGCAGGCACCTGGCCTCTTCCCCCGGCACCTGGGGCTTATGGTCCCCAGCTCTGCAGCCCCCGCCTCTCCACCGACATTCTCCTTTTCTCTTCCCAGCGTGGGCTCAGCTGTGTCCCCAGCAGCTTCTTGAAGAACCCTTGCTTTGCCAAGGCCACGCCCCCTGTGTCTGCTGATTCACAGGTTCAGGCAGCTCCAATACTGCCGAGCCTGCCCCAGCATCTCTCCCCAGCTGCTGCTCTTTGTCACCCCTGAGGTGAGTATTGGGGTGCATTGAGGGGGTGTCTGGGGTGAGTCAGGGGGCTTTTGCCTCCCCTTTCACACTCCTTTTGAAGATTTCTAGGGTAGGCGATTGTACCACCTCTGGAGGGAGCTTATTCCACAGTCTGGTCACCCTAACTGTGAAGAAGTTTTTCCTAATGTTGAGCCTGAAATGGTCTTCCAGGAGTTTGTGGCAATTACTCCTGGTTTTCCCCAGGTTCCCTGGTGAACAGTTGTTCACCAAGCCCTTGATATACTCCCTTGATGTAGCAGTAAGTTGCTACCAAGTCCCCTCTCAGTCTTCTCTTTTTCAGACTGAAGAATCCCAGGTCCCTCAGCTTTTCCTCGTATGGCTTGCTGTGCATACAGGTGACCCTCCAGACTCTCTTAAGCTTTATCATGTCCTTGTTAAGGTGCAGTGCCCAGAACTGGACACAGTACTTCAGCTGCTGTCTCACCAATGCTGAGAGTGGAAGAATCACTTCCTTGGTTTTCCTGGAGATGCATTGATTGATGCCTGCCAGAGTATTATTTGCCCCACTGGCCACAGTGTTGCATTGCCAGCTTATATTCACACTGTGGTCTATTATTACTCCCAGGTCCCTTTCATTCGTGGTTCTGGTCAGTTTGGTGCTGCCACACCTGTAGGTGTGTAGGGGATTGTTCATCCCCAGGTGGAGAACTTCACAGTTCTTGATGTTGAACTTCATCTGGTTCCAATTTGCCCAACTTGCCAGCCTGTCTAGGTCCACCTGTATCTGCAGTCTATCTTCAAGCGTGACCGTGCTTCTCCATAACTTGGTGTCGTCTGTGAACTTGGCCAGTGAGCTTTTCACTCCCACCTCTAAATCAGTGATAAAGATGTTGAAAAGCACTGGACCAAGCACCAACCCCTGAGGAACACCACTGGCCACTTCTCACTAGGATGACACAGATCTGTTCATTAGAACTCTCTGGGTCCTACCCCGCAGTCAGCTTCCTACCCACCTAACTTACTTGCAGTTAAGCCCACAATCCTCCATTTTTCTCATGAGAACATTGTGGGATACTAGATCAAAGGCTTTTTGGAAGTTGAGGTATACAATGTCAAACTCCTTTCTCTTATCCATGTGGTGAGTTACCTGATTGTAAAAGGAGATAAGGTTGGTAAGACAAGACCTGCCCGTGACAAAGGCATGGCTGTCATTCAGAGTCCTACCTTCTGCAAACCTATTACACATAGACTCCTTAATGAATTTTTCCAAGATTTTCCATGGGATAGAAGTTAGGCTAACGGGCCTATAGTTACCCGGGTCCTCCCTTCTCCCCTTCTTGAAGATGGGTACAACATTGGCTCTCTTCCAGTCCTCAGGGACCTCTCTGGAGCACCACGAGTTTTGGAAGAGCTTTGCCAGGGGTTCCATGATGACTTCAGCCAGCTCTTTCAGCACTCTCAGATGAAATTCAATTGGTCCTGCTGACTTATATATGTCTAATTTTTTTAATTGATCACATACCGGTTCGATGGCAATAGTAGGAAGGTGGTCATTCCTACCCTTTTCATTCTGTACCCTATCTGGCATGATTTTCCCCTTGGCCCGGTGAAATACCAAAGCAAAGTAGTCATTCAGGAATTCAGTTTTCTTCTGAGTGCCAGTAACCAGCTGTCCTGAGTTGTTGAGCAATGGCCGCACACTCCCATTTGTTTTCCTTCTGTTCCGTATATACCTAAAGAAGGACTTCTTGTTGTTCTTGATTCCTATTCTTAATTTAAATTCAGTTGCCGCCTTAGCTTTTCTAATCTGTTCCCTACAAGTGCAGGCCATTGTTGTATAGTACTCCTTGGGGTCTGTCACAAGCTTCCATTGTTTGTACACTTCTTTCTTCTTTCTTAAGAGGACCATGATTTCCTTGTTTAACCAAGGGAGCTTCCCAGCCCTTCTACCTTTCCTTCACATGGAAATGGACTTCCTTTGTGCTTCAAGGATTGTGTCCTTAAGGAACGACCACTCTTCATTCACTCCTTTTGCTTTCAGTCCCTGGTCCCATAGCACTTCCCCTACTAGTGGCCTAAGCTTGTTGATATTTGCATTTTTGAAGTTCAAAACTTCAACCCTGCTATCCAATTTGTCTGCCTTGCAATGGACAGTGAACATAATGGTTTCATGGACACTGTTGGTCTACGTTTAAGTTGGTCACCAGGTTGTCTCTTTTGGCCAGGACCAAGTCTAGAAAAGCATTACCTCTGATGAGCGTTATCTCATCATGGATGGCAGAACACCATCATATTTATTACATTGTTTTCATCTCTTATTTGTGTCAAACAATCTTTGGCATAAACAAAGTACAACAAAAAAGGTTTGGGCCAATACTGAAACATTTGTAAAGCACTCCATTCATTAGTCTTCAGCTCAGATGCTGGCTGAAATATTTTTGTGGGTTGATTTACAATACCCTGAGGTAAGGAATAGTTGAGTATCAGAAACTGCAATAACAAAATGAAGCAAATAGGAGTGGCAGGGGATGCAAAACATCATTTTTCCTTTTTACTGTAACTGTACTAAATGCTGCTGTTTTATAACTGAACAGGTTGTGCAAGGTTTTGGTTAAGAGCCAAGAATAGCATCTGCATTTAAATTCTGTGAATTAGAAAGCAGTCTGTTGCTAGATGGAATCTGTGTGTATCTGGTAACAGTTCTTCCCATACACCTTCAAACTTGTCTTTAGACATGACATTAGAAACCTCCTTCTTATCCCTCAATTGAAACTACTTTCAAGGTCCTCTTCAAAAACACATCATTTGTAGTTTTCTGCATTGTTCAACTCATTTTACTCTCAAGAGACAACTGTTCTTGGATGATTCCAAGGAAGGGTAGATTTTTTTCACTTTCTGAATATTTTTGTCTGTTTAGTTTTCTTAAACCTTTTTTAAAGGTTTGGCTTCATGCCAGCATTTTGATCCATCAGGTTTGTGCCCTACAAATTTGACAGTATGTTTAGGTTGGAACTAAATTTTAAATCCAATGCAAACGAAGTTTCATCATATTAAAAAGTGAATATTAGATTGTGATGAAAGAGCCAATACTGGGCCTCAAGGCTTGGGGGTTCGATTCAAAAGTTTGTGTGAAAGACAATAGAGGAAGCTATCTTGTGTCATTCACCTGTGTATTTGTTGCTAGGAGACTAAATTAGGACCTAATTTATAAAACCACCAATAATTGCTTGGACAGTAGCTGCCATTAAAAACCTAGCCTGCTACTCTGTTGTGATTAGACTGCTATTCATGGGAAGATACCACACATGCTCCATATACACAGGGCAGTAAATTGTGAGTTTTTAATGCTGTCCAATATAACTGTATCTTCAATAAAAATCCATGGTTAATTACTTTCCCCTCCCCTACTACAACCTGCAGTTACAGGGAGAAGGTGTCTATAAGTTAGGTCTTTCTAGCTGTCTTTGTCCCTTGGATTACAAATTGGGCAGCTTTGATATAAAATAAGAGAGTGGCTGGCAGCTGCCCCTCTATTTGGACCAAACTGCATTACTTATATAGCATTTTTTTCTTCCCACTCTCTCGAGATAAGTGAACCATTATAAATGACCAAGTTCAGTGGACCAAAGCCAATTGAGTAACAATAAGTAGCAATACCTCGTGAAAAGAAACTAGCGATAGGCACCTTTTTAAGTATCTCGTTCTTCTATTCTTTCTTTGTTGGATAGAAGAGGAGAGCATTCTGCCTAAAATCTGTATTGCTGAATAAATGGATGCATTCAACTTCCACAGAGATGGTTTTTCCTTTCTACCCTGCCTTTAGTCTCTGTAACCCACAGTGCATTAAAATGACATGTACTTTCGTTGGTCTTATAGGACACATCCCCATGAGTGCCCACATGTGGTTTACAGTACTGCAAACCACATATGCTGCACATGCAGGTGTTTGCCACACTGCTGATTTGCAACGCAGTGGGGTTTTTTGACACAGGGAGATTCTGGTGTAAAAAAAAACTCATGCCAGAAAAAAGTGGGGAGCGCATGTGGCTGCAGAGTACCCTGCCCAAAACCGGAACGTAGCTGGCCAGAGCCATGCTACAGCTGCTGGCCAGGCTCCATGCACCCAGACTGCCATTTCTGGAGCCCCAGGAGGCCCTCAGGTAAGGCTGCTGGGGCCATCCCACGTACTAGCCCCAGCCTGCCTCACCTGGGGCAACTCACCATGTGCCAGAGCTCACATGTAAGGGCGTTCCCTGGGGACAACTAACAGTGGCACAAATATGTCCCACTTTTGGGGATACATCCATAGTGTTAATGAATCATTAGCTTAACTCTGAGCTCATTGAAATCAAGGATTAGAGTTCAGATCTGAATGAGCCTGAGAATTAGTAACCTTCAGAGAATTGCAGGATCAACTGAGAGAGTTAGGACCTTAGTTTATATAAATAACCATAACATAGTTGAAATCAATGAAGCTATAGTAGGTTTGACTAGCTGAGAATCTGGCCCTAGCCTCTTAAAAACCAGAATCATTACTTGTTATGCAGGATAATCACTTTTCACAGTTCTCCAAGATCAGTGCTTACAACTTCCCCAAGAGCTTGAGTGGGCCAGTATTTTACACCTGAGTATTTTTTATCTAATAAAATATATATATTATTAAAAATGTCCTGATGACCAACATTTTCTAGTTTTTGGCATTTAAAAAATATTATACCACTATATTGAACAAAACTGAATAGAAATTACTATAATATAATTCTGTTATTTTTCATTGCTTGAAAAATTTCTTCATCAAAAACCCAGTTTCAAAACAAAAATACAGTTTTGGGCACATGGGCTATTTCCATAACCATTTTGAAAATGATTTTAATACAAATTTAAATTAAATGACCACCTATCATAAAAATTATGAAAAGCAGAAAATGGATCTTTCAAATAGAAACAACTTCACATTTTTCTTCAGTTTTCACTAAATTATTTCCCCATTTATGAATAAATTCTAATATGCATTAATGGAAAATGGTCTAGAACAACATTGAATTAAAATCTCCCAAATTTGGCAGGAAATCTAGTTTGGATCTTACCCTAGATGTGAATGTGGACACTCACCTCATAAGGGTTTTAAGCATGGTCAGATATTAAGGAGGGAATAGACTTTTGTTGAACTTTACCCTATGCTTATCATCTTCTTTATAGGCACACTGGGCTTTGTTTGTTAATATTGACTTAAGTGGCATTAAAGAGCTAGAGTTCCTTTTATTGTTCTCTATTTGGCAATATACAGAACAAAAGAGAAGAATTTAAAAGATGTTTGAAGCAATTTTAAGTCAAAGGATGGGGAGATGGAAGTTTCTTATAGCAATAAATCATCAAGCATACTTGGTTTGCTCTATTGTAGGGTTGTTGAAGCGAGCCTTATTCGATTTGGATTCGGGCCAAATTGGGAACAGTGTTCCAATTTGTTGGTTCGGAACACTCCCTGATTCAATTCGGCCGGATCCGAATGTGAAGATTCGATGTTGATTTGGAGAATCAGCGATTCAGACATAGACGCAGCTTTAAACGTTTTTTCTACATACCATGAAGTACCAGTGTGGCTCATGAATGCTGTGATACTGGGGAAGATGGAGCATCCTACAGGAGTGTGGGCCCCCCCTCCACGTGCTCGGTGGTGAACCCAGAAGTAGACCGGAAGTACGATCAGCCACAGGGGGAACCCAGGTGCTCCCCCAGATCCAGGAGGCACCAGTCACTGAGCTGAGAGGGCACGGGGTGGGGGGCCCAGTGCGCTCCCTCGCAGACCCAGAAGTGGCCTGGAAGTGTTTCTGGTCCACTTCCAGGTCTGCTGTCAAGCGCACGGAGGAGCCCCCTGTTCTTCTGTGGGATGCTCCATGCACCCCAGCATTGTAGCATTCACAAGCCGCCTGCTATCCAGAGATATGTAGAAAAAGCATTTAAAGTTGTGTCTATATCCGAATTGCCGAATCTTTCCGAATCTCTTTGAATCGATTCGGAGGGTTCTGATTCAATTTGGAAAGCTTAAAGGGTCCTCTGATTCAATTTGGATTTGGAAATTTGGCCACTGAATCAGGCCAAATCTCTGCCGCATTGAATCGGGGACCGAAGATTTGCTCAGCCCTACTCTACTGCTCTTGAACCCATCTATGTTTTTATTTTTATGAGCGCACAGAATATCAGTTATGATATGTTAACATGGGACATAACAGTTCATGGGACATAACAGTGCCTGTTTGTGAGTAGTGTATCATCCTTTGCTTCACATCCAGTTACACTTCACTCATTGCTCTGAAATTCTAAGATGTAATGTATTTAAGCTTTGGAAACCATTGCATTTTCAGTAGACTTTGATTTGACAATGGTCTTTAACTAAAAGATGATCTGAAACCACAATAGCCACTAGCTGGTTGGGCTACATACCAGTGGATGCATCTAAGCATACAACTGACTGCACAGTACCTGTCAGTACTGCACAGTCCCAGTAGTGCACAGGTCCTTTTTGACCCTACTGTGCAGAAGCAATGAGCTACTGTGCAGTAGTGGTAGCATCATGGTTAGTGTCCACCAATGCTACTTCACCATAGCTCATCGCTAGGGCAATGTAGTGTCTTGTGTAGACAAGCCTGAACAGCTTCTCTAAATTAAATATCCTTAAATATCCTGCATATCCTGAATAGCTCCTCTAAATTAAAGTTTTGGTTTTACTGTAGGTGTACCTCTTCTGCAGTATCTCTAGTAATTAACTCACCTATAGGTAGTGTTCCCTCTAAGCCGCATGACATACGCAGCCATGCAAGTGCACTCATGCTGCGCTGCCAGGCATGTCTGTGCGGCTGCGCATGCTGAGCAGCTTAAAGGGAATGCTGCCTATAGGCTGATCACAGGTGCACTGAGCTAATGGAAAGACTCATTTTGGCTTCAGTGGGTTCTGAATAAAACTGGCACTGACATCAGTTACAAAACTCCCATGAACTTTGTTACTACAGTTACTTCTTTTTCTTCTGCTTTCAGTGAAGTTGCTCCTGATCTGATAAAATAGCCTGAACTCTGAATCCATAGGACACTGAGATACAGGCCTAGATATAGAAGTTCAAAAAGCCCAAGGTGCAATTAATTTAAGTTATGCTGTTTTCTGTAAGTGGCCTAGATTAGATTGGTATTGAACAGAACACATGTTCACTCTTTGGTTGGGGGCCGGGGGTGGGGGGCGGCAGTGGGAGGAGGGGAGAGGAACATGCAGGCTGCCTGCACTGGCTGAGGCCAGCAGGTTGGGGGCACTCCTGAATGCCTCCCAGCAGGCCCTGCGGGCTCCCTGGGCTGCCAGAGACTGCCAAGCACAGCCGAGCACCTGGGCCACCCATGATTGGCTGCAAGGTACAGATAAGCATGCCCCAACTGTCCTTGCCCTGGGTTGGATACTTATTGGCTCCTCCCCACACCCCCCATCCCTAGTACTCTAGGACCCTGTAGCTGCTGGCCAAAAAGCCTTAGAGCATCCCAGATGCCCATGGCCCAGGTACCTGCTGGCAGTGGCCAAGTTGTGGAGGTCACAGGGTTGCCTCCATGCAGGCCCAATCCCTATGTTCTGCTCCCTGCCACCCTGACCCACCGGAGGTGAGTTGCTAGCACCAGCTCCTGCTGGGGCAAGGGAGGAGGGGAGTCCATGCTGGGGTCTGGGTGGTATGATGCCTGTCTCTGGCTTCTGAGGTGTGGTATGTAGCAGCCAAGGTGGGGCTGTGGGGCTGTGCCCAAGCAGGGGGGTATGGGAGTCCATGGGTGGATTTGTGACAACCAGGGCCGGGTCCCAATTGGGCTGTGCCTGAGCACAGCAGTTCTCCTAGGCTCAGTATCAGGTCTGTGTGTACATCACAGGGTGCTTTGTAATCGGTTGCAGGGGTCTGGCTTGGGAACTCAGGTGCGCAGGTCCTGGGGACTATGCAGGGGTCATAGGTGTCTTCCTGCTCTCCCCCCCACCCCCACCTTGTTACCTGGCTGTGGCTGACTGATGGCCAAAGGCTGGGGCTGGGGAGAGGGGTAGTGCTGCCTTGGCCTTAGGAGAGCTTAGGAATGGGGCCCACTGGGTGCTCAGCTGGAGCAGGTGATCACAGGCTGAGCTGCAAAGGAGACTGGGATGCTGGAGGACAGGGTTCTTACTTGAATCAATAGGGGATCTGGAACAGAAGTTCAGTTCACCAGTCTAACCTAAATCAATTAGATTTGAGTACACATTGATCCAGGTCTATCTTAGATCAGGTTCCACCATTTTTAGACCAGTCTATGTGCATTGAACTTCTGTATGGTTATGGGCTTAGATCAATTTCTGATCATTGGGCTTTTTTACACATGCAAGCACCACAGCACTGGGCACTTTGAAAAGTGCTTGGCGCTGCGATGCATGCAGTTATATACGGGGTGAAATGCGTGTCAGCACAAAGAAAATGGCAGTTGTGCGCTTTTTAACTAAAACACCTTGGAGGTGCTTTAGTTCAAAAGCGCACCGCCGCCATTTTCTGTGTGCTGATGCACATTTCTCCATTTATACCACTGCACATGGGAAGATTTCAAGGAATCAAGCCCTCAGTGCTTGATTTCCTCCGCTCTTAATAACAGATCCTATTCTTAATGCATTTTTGTCAGCATCCCTGTGGGGTTTATTTACTTCAGCTGCTTTCTTTGCAAACTGTGGTGATTCATTTAGCTGAATCCTTGTCATGTTGTTTGAGCTAAAATTGAGATGCAAATGTATAGCAAGCATCCTTTTTTTATTATTTTTTTTCAGATGTAGAAAGCAGGCAGTGGAAGGATAAATTACAGTAGTTTCCTTCGAGCACATATTGCTGAGAAGCAAACACTAAAACATCAAAATAAAACCTTCTTTCCCTTGACTCTTCTTAAAGCAAGAATATAATTATGCTTCATGCATCTCATAAGAACAGAGATCAAAGAGATTAAATAATTGCTCTTGGCATTTCAGTGATGGTTGTGAGTTGTTGTGTTCTTGAACTGGCATGCAGTATTTATGATGATGTCATTGGCAAGTAGCTGTCACCTCAGGCAACTCCTCCTTCTTTTAGGAAGTGTTCAGTGCAAGCTTGACTTGCTGGCATAACAACAGTATTTATGATGAGTTACTGCCACCCAGAAGACCTGGGAATGGGGACAGAATTGGTGATGCATGCTACTGGCAGTTGAGTCTGAGCCTTTTCATAGCAGCATACTGTCTGCTAAGGCAGTGATATGAAATTTCAGTGCTGGAAAAATGGCCTGCAGTACTGAAGGTTAAATAAATGATCGAGTAGAAAGCTTCTTATATTGTGCTTATTTCAACCATTCTGTTGAAAAACCTTAGCTACACCCTGACATCAAAATATCTCTGAACTTTGGGGATGTTTGAAAAACAAAAAAGTACTGCAGAACCTCAGGGTTTACAAAGTTGAGTTTTAATCTGAATTTTCTAGCTGGCACTTTCCTTCATTTCCATACTGTATGAAAGAGAGAACTCGTGAAAATGTAAGAAGATGAAAAAGGAAGTTGCATTTATAATGCTAACTAGATTCAGTCACAATAATTCAAAATCTTAAAATGTGAAATACTCAAAAAGAGAAAAGTTACTGACATTTTCATAGCAAATGTAAAAATTATCAAAAATTTTTAGCTGTGGAAATTCTAAACAATTTTGGAATTAAATACCGAGCCCAATCAAGGATATGTGTATTTGGAGAGTAAGATTCCTGAATCCCTCCCAGTTTGTTGATCATTTTCAACTTAGTTTTTTTGGAATTAAAATCTTTTTGAAGAAGCCATAATTGTTTGAACTGAACTCAATCTTAAGGTTTAACAAAATAAAATAGGGGAAATATTCTCCAAATAACCAAGCAAGCAATCAAAATAAACATGATTAGGAATTTTGCTCTTTCATCATGAATATTTTGCATGACTTGATTATGAAATATTACTTCTGTAAAATCCACAAAAAGAACCACTATCTGTCAGAAATGCAGTGAAGAAATTCTTTGTTTCATAAACCATATGGGAGATTTTCAAAAGAGCCCAAAGAAGTTAGAAATTTAGTTGCCTGATACTTGAAAAATCTCACAATTCTCATTTCCAAATGAAAGGCCCCAGCCAATGCAAAATTGTTGGCATAAACTAATAAATTTTACCCTTAAAGCTGTGAGATGTCCTAGAGAAAAGGGTTAGTAGCAAAGCAAAAGGACTTTCAGCCATGCTGCCTGTATACACCTTGATGGCTCAGACATGCCACACCACATGCAAGCAGGGGTTTGGGTTGTAGCCGTGTTGGTCTAAGGACACCACATGCAACACATTTCAGGGCGCCTTAAAGTAGCCCTCGGCAACATAAACATGCATGCAAGGATCAATGGGATGATAGAGTATCCAAAAGCGTGTTACCTGGACAGCCTGCCTAGCCACTGATGTCATGCTAGGCCCCTACTCTGCTCCCTGCACATGTGACTCCTTCCATCCCCCAGTGGAACACAGGACAGAATGTTGCCCAAAGATGTAGGCAAATTTCCTCTTTTTTCATCTATTCGGTATGGTTACTGTACTTCATGGAGTTATTCCATGTGTTTTTGGAACAAGCAGGGAATATGCAAGAGAAAGATGAGCTTCACAGTGGGAGTCAGATTGAAGAATTTTGCCCTAGGTGTCCAACAGCAATTCTAGACACCCATCTGTCAACCCACAGTGTCACTCTCTTGAAAAAGACTATTTTAGCTAGCCTCACTGGCACACGACAGTATTGTGACAGGCCACACCTCTCCTACTCTGCTAGCCAAAAGGTAAAATATCACAAAAGAATGAAGGATACAAGAAAAGCAGAAAAGATGAGGGGAAAACAGTCATTAAAAATAAAAAGGGGGTGGAGGGCTTGGGGAGAAGATAGTCATTTCTAGATCTGTGCTGTATATTCAAAGTTGAAACGCTGGGTGCTGACAGATGTGCAGCTCCCCATTCTAACTCATGGTGTGATTGATGTTACTCAACATTTTGCTCATCCATCCAGACAAATGCCTTGTGACCATGGAGATTCTGACCTGTCCTGTACTTAGCGGACACTGACAGAAGTGACATTTGTTGTACAATAGGCCCCTAAAAGCACTCTACAGCTGTGGCGTGACACATGCACGGCTTCAGAGCACTTTAAAAGTGGTCGATCACCAGAGTTATTGCTGGTTGCTGTCAGTTTACTATGCTCAGATTGTGACTGCTTCCTAGGTGCACAAGTGGGAAGAAGAGCTCATTGTGTCTTTTCTTGCTTGTGTGTACTTGTGAGGTCTTGTTATGATGCCAGTTGTGGACAGTGCACTCTCATGTTGAGTGGTTTTATGAAATACAGTTGAAAATAATGCTTTAAAAAGAATTCAAAATCCAGAACTACAGAAACTAAAATGTCCTGTCCTTTGAAATTTGAGCCAAATACAGTTTTTTCACAGACTAGCTGTTTTTTATTGATTCATGAGGATGATTGTTGGCACTGGAGTTATGACCCAGATACCTTGTTCTGGGTGGACCCAAACCTTCAGACTGACCACGACTTCTCCATTTGATAATAGACAAATTTTATTGATAGACAGTGATAGCAGATAAGAATAATGCGGGCAAGGCAAACAATTCTGTATCCACTAGTCCTAGGACTGTCACAGAGGGAAGGTACATTTGGCCAGTATGCAAGCTTCATCCTGAGGTTCTTTCTTGAATGTCAGATGTCAGCAGCCTGGAGGTCAAGGGCTGAGGCCCACCCTCCCCAGTCAGGTTGGTGAGATGGGCTGGCGGTGTGCTCTCTGTCAACGGTAGCCTGTGAGAGGGGACCTGTGAGTTCCCTCCTCGGAGATCTTTTGCTGTTCTGAAAACCTTCCTTTTATATCCTTTCTCCCCACTGATGTCTCTTCATGTCTGGGTACTGTTGACTGGTTTACCTGTAGTCATCATACTGTCCATGTTCTGTTCTGTCAGCATATTCCTTTGTTCCAAAAAACCTATCACATGCACACATCTTAATTTGGTTATGTTCCAGTCTCTTAATTTGGTACATCCACCAAAGTCAGAAATTCCAAGGGCTCTGCAGTTGGGCACCGTGACTTGGTGCCAGTGCTGCAGAGTCCTTTACCTCTGTTTCAGTACACTGTTCATGTTATGGAACAGTGTGGTACATGTCTTCAATTTCCCAGCCTTTCTGTCTGCTGGCTTCAGACACAATGGGTCTTGAAGGAAACTTTGTTTCAGACAGGCTTTTAGAAACCAATTAACCCTTGCTGTTGCTCTAGACCAGTGGCCTCCAACCTTTTTAAGGTGAAGATTACTTTTTGAAGGAAAGGGCAATCCAGGATCTACCATGTCCTTTCCCTGCCCACTTCCCTCCTCCCCTCCCAAACCCTTTCCCTGAGCCCCCTGCCCTGCCCCCCCATCCAGCAGATCAGTCGGAGGCGGGGGCACAGATCGAAGCCTCCACAGTGAGGGAGGGAGTAGGGCAGGGACATGGGTGAGTGGGGTCACAGCCAGGCTTGGCCAGGGGAGGATTGGAGCCCAGGTGTTGGGGCCCCAGAGCCTGGGGGAGGATTGGTTCCCTACTTTTTGGCTAGTTGTTGTGGGAAGGTTTTTGAACTCTGGTCTATATGCAATTCTATTACCATAAATGTAGTATTACTTTGAAATAACCTAGGAATTAAAGCCCGGGAAGGAAAGGAATGAAATGGTGGAGGTGTACCTTTAGATACCAGTGATCCAATGCATAATTTTTGCTTGATGGCTCTTAAATCAAGAAAAGAGCCAGGGAAACAATAAATTAATCACTAGTGCGAGAGTTTTAAAGGCCTAGTGCTAAGTAAGTACCCAACTGTCATTGATTTCCAGTGGGGATTTGGCCCGACAATCTTTTGTATGCCTTTGAAAAATCTCCATGAATGGAAAAGTAGGATTCAATTCTTATCTTGCCCTCATTTTTCAGTCTAATAATTTTCCATCATAATTGCATGGAGGTTTAGTAATAGTAGGAAGATTTAAGCTGCTATCTAAACACCTGCAGATCTTGACTCTCAACCATAGCTGCTGGTTTGCTGAAATAAAAAATGCTGGCCAGGCAGATTGGCTGTGGACAATTTTACCTTAACCAATTTAGGTTATTTTCTCCCTGGATTAATCAAAAGATTTGTTGTGGGACTGAAAACTGTTGTTCAGCACAGAACATACAGTATCAAACTATAGCCCTTTCTGCTTCCATTTGGGGATATATATCTAACACTTTGTAGGACCCTAACAGAGACAATATTAAAATGCAGGGAAGTGTACACTTTTTTTGAGGGATACTAGTGTGGTATTTATTAATGTGTAGTTACATTGTCATTACATATTTATGCTCTACTGACTACATAATTAGTGGAACAGCAACTATAATTTATCGTTTGTCAGAACAGTTCGGAGTCCTCACAGAACCACGTGCTGTAATTATATTGTAATCGGCATGCTTTGAGTAAAAGTAGTAACTAATAAAATGAAAACCAACAAGTAATTGCTTTATAATTATTTTGAGAAAGAAATGGTTTCAACTAGAACAACTGGAGATAACCAGATGAATCTTTAATTTGATATGGGAGTGAGCTGCTCTTCAGCTGCAGTCCCATTTGAGGTGGATGACCCTGGGGAGGGCAACTGGGAGGAGGCTTGAGCCCCATCATCTGACAGGGCCTTGGTGCCACAATCGCTGACCACCCCACATTGCAAGTACTTTTTGGCACTCTTTGGATTCATCCAATGTGCTGTGAGGTTGGGTATCTTTCCTCTTTGGCTTCCATGGTTGTGTAGTAGAGAAATCCATAGTAATATCACTGTTAACTAGATGCTATGCTGAAAGGAAGACCAACTGTCCCCTCTAAGTAACTAGACACTTTGAAAACGAACGGAATTATCAGCCATGTAGCCACTGTTAATTTCGATGGGGAATAACAAAACTTTTCTTACAGTCTCCCTGCTTCTCTGTTAAGACATCTTAATTCCTCTTCTGGTTACAGCTGTAAGAATATTTGCTACGCAAGCAGAAAAAAACTATCGTGCCAGCAAACACTTACTTGGCTATTTGCTTCTATAAAGTTTTTCTTTTCCTTTAAAAGAAATAGTCACCTCCATAGATTTTTCACCCTTCTGCTTCTTTCCCTTTTAGTTTAAAAGCTGGGATTTTTCAGAATGGCAACGTTACATCCTCTTTACATTCTCTTTTCATAGATGTAAAGCACTATATAAGGGGCAGGCAGGGTAGAATAGCCATAGCTCTGATAATGTGTACTGCAGTACTCAGGTGTTGGCTGTTTTGGCCTGCTGAGTCAGCAAAGCCCATGAAGAGATGGAAAGAAAAAACTGTGATTATGTAAAACTGGTGGAAAGGACCTATATTAGTTCATGTCAGAACTCCCATGCTGAGGTCTGAGCTGACAGCAGTTTCAGAAGAGCTGTGGATGAGTTCCTTACTATACTGAGTTGTTGTCTGGTTCCTTGGGATGGGGTTGTAGGCAGCATGAATCAGAGCAGCCACCAGTGTTTTTTGAACGTATACATTTACCATATAGGGAACACAAATACCATTGTCTTCCACCTCAGGCTGTATCAGGCTCAATTCAAAATCAGGGCCCATTTCCAAGAAGGGGTGAGCCAGCATTGTCAGAACACAGGCTATTAAAGAACAGTACAGAATGCCAAGAGATGATTGCTCAATCAGGTGGCTTCCCTCAATGCATTTAATTCCTTGGTCCTTCAGAAATCACCATATTACATGGGCCCAAATGCTCATTCTCCTGGGTTACTTCCCCAGCTGCCCATTTGTGTTTGCATGGGAAATAACAGAGCTGTTTATCTAGAGTCTAGAAGCTGTCTTCAGCCCTGGAAAGCAGAATTTTCTCCCACTGCAGCTAATTAGATCAATAGGGATCTTATTCGTAAGTTATTGAAAGAGACCGTTGTAAACTAATTAGGCATACTCAGGCTGAACAATACTTGCTCTTGCTTCTCTGTATTTCCTGTGAGCAGGTAAAATAACCTCAGAGTGCATTAGGCTAAAGCACCTGCACAGATTAATTGCTGCAAGAGGGCTTTTTTTTTTTCTTGATGGAAGTATAAGTCCTATAAAACCATATGTTAGATACAATGTTAGAGATGAGATATGGATACTTTTGTACAGGGTTGAGTTTTAGAGTGAAATAGCAAAGATTTATCCCACCTGATCAGTCCTTTTTGTGCACACAGCAAGAGCACCAAGCATTTAAGAGTGACATAAAATACCCTGAATATATGCATCTGAATGAAGACCTGCTGGGATGCTTGCCCAAATGGTGATCTATTGCTTTAGACTAATTAGAGAACAACACTATTTGCTGTTTCAATAATTTTTGGTGTCAAATATTTTACTGTTAATTTGAACACACGGGGCTTGCTGTAATAGTGTTTAGAGCGTCGATGTTAAATTATAGTTTCATCAGATGCATGATAAATCACTTAATGGAATTTCCCAAATGTTTTTAAATTAAGTTTATATTTTCTTAAAGTATGTCAGTTTCATAGCTGTAATGGAATTGATGTGAGGGAGCTTGGGGAGCTTTCTCAGCCTGCTAGAAAATTTCTTCACTTATTTCTCTACATTATTCTCTAAATCCAATTTAGGCTGAACTCAATGCACTGTACTGAGCATGTGGAGGAGTCCTCAGCGTGGACAAGATAATAGCCTATGTGAACTGCGCGTAATACCCATGAAAGGGTTAATCAGTTCTCTCAAGCTGCTAGTAGGGATAGGCACAGTCTGGTAGCTCAAACCCGAATTAATTTTTTTCCACTGCTGAACTGGAACCCACCTCTCCAGTCTTTGTTCTGGGTTTTATCCAAAATCAGAAGGGACCTCTGTTCAGTTTTGGTTTGGCTGTAGCTGAAATCTCCCTAGAACAGCTGTTTTCTCGAGATTATGGCTTGGGCTGGTAGAAATCTCATGCAGACAGCTAATGTCATTTCCAAGGCTGCACTTGGCTTCTGTTTCTGTGCTGGGTCACTAGCAGGGCTGCGGGAGCCCGGATCTGAATGAGGAGCCCTTGGGCTATCCCTGATGCAGCAGGAACCTGTGTGTTATTTCTACCTTAAGTATGTATTTGCCCTGACTTGCTGCACATTGCTTCTAGCTAACCCTAGTCACGTCTAGCCCACACACTTCCTGTGCTTCCTTGAAACACACTGTGCTGCTCCACACACTACCCCTCTGACTGGAAGCAGGGTAGCTGTGTCTGCAAAGTGCTGGGACAGGCTAATTGGCATTGATGCTCAGCAGTGCTAATCGCCTCAAAACCTCTATTCTTCTGTTGCTGCAACCTTTTTTAAACCTTCAATTCCCCACTCCCCTCCCCAATCCTGCCACCTCTGTCTGCCTCTTTACAACCTCGTAGAATAAACTTCCACATAATATATAGGATATTCAGTTGTCCTCTGCAGAGTCATCGAGGCGAATTTGGAGACAACAATTCAGTCATTAAAACGTGAAATGGAGGAACGTAAGTCCTGCTCTAAGTGCAAATCTCAGTGCTGCAATGAGCTCATAAAAAAGAATAAAAACAAATGAAATAAATGCTAGTGTGAGATTTTCAGTACTGTGGGAACTACAAGCTGGCAGTTCAAGCTGGTTTTTCATTTTGTTTAGAAGCAAAATGCATCTTCTGGGTGAGTGAGATCACATACCGTCTCCTGCTCAGCAGAACCTCCTATGACACCCTACTTGCTTCCCATAAACACCTGTTTGGGAACTAAGACAGGATTTCAGACTTTGGACCAATAGGGCACGATCAGACAAGTGTGTATGTGCCACTTGCAGCGTCTCAAAGTCCTTTGAGATGCTGCAAGAGGCACATGCAGGAACAAAAAAATGTTCCCCGTGCTGCAGATTTGCAGCATAGGGGCAAAATTAGACCCCTGGGTATCCAAGAGTCAAAAAATACCCCAGGCAAAAAAGTGGGGCAGGGCACAGTCCAGGATCATGCCCTGAGGCGACTGGAGGCTTGGGTCCTCCACAGAGACGCTCTGATAGCCAGCCAAAGTATCTTTATGGCTGGCCTTCACCCCAGTGCTGAAGCACGCTACCTGCCC
>NW_005842067.1:21530-32098 GCF_000455745.1 Alligator sinensis | reverse complement strand
GGCCCCATCTTTTGCCTGCTCCCTGAGCCCCCCCCTGCAGGGTGGGTATAGCCCCTGTGGGGGCCATATGGCCACTGTTGGTAGGGCTGTAGCCCCTGTTGTGGGGGCTGTGGCAAACCCTACATCCGCCCAGCACACAACCTGCACGCCCAGCTGCCAGACAGGATGAGACCTGCTGACAGCCATTGTGGCTGCAGGAGCAGCTGTCCCCACATCCTGGTTAGTGAAGGGGTCAGGGGGAGCTCTAACTGCTCTATGGTAAGAAAGCCAAAGGCAAACAGCAAAACATAGATATTTAGAAATCGTTTTGTTATGATGATAGAGAAACTGGTAGGTTTCCAAACTGCTGTAATACTGTAGACGTATCAATAAAACATTGGCCAAGCGATTGCTATCTCGCTCTCTCTCTATATATAGTGGTCTTTTGTTTTAATTGTGGAGGAGCATGGATTTTGGGGTATTTTACAGAGTGAATTTGGGATTTTTTTTATCAGGGATTTTTCAGTTTTCAAATAGAGAACACCAGAATTCCTGCTAGGGAGGCAAGTGGCAGGACCCAGGCAGAGAAGCCTGCTCAGAGCTGGCACCTTGGACCCAGCTGGAGGTGGCTAACCTCCTTGCCAGTTGGGGCCAGGAGGACATACTTTGACAATTTCAAGCAGGTCACCACACTGGATGGCCAGGCAGGGGCACACATGACAGTAGTGTCACACAAAGGCCAACTCTGCAGCCACAGCCTACTGGCGGCTGGCCCAGGGAGGCAGATGCCTCTACTGGCCGTGCAGCCCCCATCCGGGTCTGGCAGGTACGCAGCAGGTCACAGCCAAGCAGCAGCCCCCCATGCCAGACTGCTGCAGTGGGTAAAGGGTGCAGGCAACTCTCAGGGCTGCTTCAGCAGTCCAGCTGGCAGAAGCAGTAGTGTCCCCAGGTACCAATTGTCCGGGCCCCAGAAGGTCCTGAGAGCGAGTAGTTCTGAGCTACTTGCCAGGGCAGCTTTTTGTACTGATGGGGCCAGGACAGAGCAGCTTTTGCTGGCCCAGGCCCTTTGGCTGCAGATCCAGGAGCAGCCAGGCAGGGTTATTTTGTCCTAAGGGGCACAATTTATACCACACCAAAGTGCAAGTGTCAAGGCACGTGCACTGAAGTAAAAAGCCCTGGCTCAAATTTGTACCACTTGTATTTGAGCTGCTGCAAGCACACGTACCTGCATGTGTGGATGCACCCATAGAGGCTAATTGTGTCCTCAGGGGGCCACAGTCATTCATGGGCAGGAGAAGTCAGTGATCCTGCTGGTTCTTCCTGCCTGCTGGTAAATGAAAGGAGAGGTATTGAGATCACTTACATGCCTTTCATCCAAGTCATTGGGTTGACATTCCTGCCAGCAGTGAATACAGACAAATCCAGAGAAGAAGCCCTCATTTCCTGTAGGGGCAAGGGGTCAGCTACCACAAAGCTACTGGTGACTTTTAATTAAATAGGCATGATACCCTGATTTGTTTAAAGTTACCCATCAGCTGTAAACATCTAAAATAAATATGTAAAATGAGGAGGTCAGGACCCAGACAGGTTTTCACGAGAGCAGTTTGCAGTGCAATCCTAGCTGAGTTCTAGTGTGCACATCATAGAAATCTGCTTATGAATTTGGATGGCTGATGGGCATGCCCTTGTCTTTCTTTTCAGATAGTGCTACTTGATTAAGAAGTTGGGGACAGGAAACAGGGTTGACTATAGCAGTCTGGTTTCTCAAAACTTTTTTCACTTAGGAATCAGATATTTGTCAGGGTTTTATTTCCTCTACAGTCCTTTGTTGGAACTAGCAGTTATACAGCATTGCACCAGAATGTAGTCACTAGTGCCCTTGAATGAGCATTTGAAAATATGGGCATTAGAAATTAGATGCTCAGCTACTAGGGTGATAAGTAGTAAATATCATCATGCCCCTTTATAAATCAATGGTGTGCCCACACCTTGAATACTATGCCCAGTTCTGGTCCTCACACCTGAAAAAGCATATAGAAGAACTAGAGAAGGGCAACAAGGACGATCAGTGGTATGGAGGGGCTTCTGTATAAAGAGAGACTAAAGAGGGTAGGCCTAGTTTAGAAAAGAGACACTTGAGAGGGGACAAGATAAGGGTTTATAAAATACTACATGGTGAAAAGGAAGTAAATAGGGATTTATTATTTTTTCTCTCTCTCTCAATACAAGAACTAGGGGTCATAAAATGAAACTGGAATGTAGCAAGTTTAAAACTAACAGAAGGAAGTTCTTTTTCACATGGCTTTCCACCAGATCTGGTGGAAGCTGACAGGTTAGCTAGGTTCAAAACAGGATTGGATAGATTCTTAGAGGAAAGGGGCATCAGTAGCTATTGAGCATGGGGGTTAGGGATACAGCCTCTTAATCAGAACTTCCTAGGTCTTAGATGCTGGAAGCTACAAGTGAGAGAGGAAAAGTGGAAAAAAATCTGGTCATTTCCAGTTTACTCTCCCTTTCAGCATCCACTCTGCCACTGTGTGCCACAGGCTACTGGGCAAGATGGATCTATGATCTGACCCAGTAAATGAAAGTTCTTATGTTCTTATGCCTGGTATAAAACCTCAGATAGATTTAGACTGGGGATAGTATGAGGATTCTCTTTATGGACCATTAAATGAATTTCACAACCTAGTGCATGATGCACAATTTAGGGTATTCTTCTGATTATTCCAGTACTGCTCAAAATCATAGGAAATAGGCAAAAAACTGCCTAAGCAGTTTTTATATCCTAATGTCCTTAGTGTTTTTTTCTTCTCATTGCTGAATCAATGCCTCCATTTCATGATAGAAGCACATACCCTGGAGTCTTTTAATTAAAACACTTTCTTAATGATGGCCTGAAAGGGGGTAGATTATGCACAGAGGTATCTTGTTAGTCTAGAACTTCTGATGGTTTCAATTAAAGTCCTGGCTCAAGTCAATCAGGAAATAGCAGTCCTGTGGTGTCATTCAAGAGCCCTTTTGTGCGGGTCATAAAGCCATCCAATATGCTGGTACAGTTAACATTGGTTGCTAAGAGTGCAGTCTAATGAAATGAATATGTGAGTTAAAAGCAAAAAGCTGTTGAAGTCCTACCCCAAGCTGTTACCAAATTGAAGTAGGGCTTTACAAGTTCTTATTATCTGATTTTTGGCCCTTTGTCAGGGACATGTATCCAAATATAGCTGATCTTGACTTGGGGCAGCAGGATGAACTATATGACCTCTTGAGGTCCCTTCTGCCCCTATTTTTTATGTTTCCGTGCCTGATTTAGGGGAATACCATGCTTCCAGTTTATACACAGAATGGTAGATGGACCTTTGATTACTGCGTATGTATGTTGTTTGCTTTCTTGTTCTTGCCCAAAGACATGTCTTCCTAAGAGCCTGATGTTCAAGCTTGTCTATTGAGATAGGGAATGTAGAGAATGTCTACACTGCAGTCAAGGTGTCTCTAGCTTCACAGACACATCCCAGCTATCTTAGCCATAGCAGCTCTTGACTCTGTGTGGACGCATCTACCTAAGATGTTAACTGTGTAGTAGCCAAATAATACTGCACAGTAGTGTGTCACAGCAGCAACAGTGCCGATATGCTACTACACAGTATTATTAGGCTACTGCGCAGTAGCATTACTTAAAAGGCATTCACTGGTGCTACCGCGCAGTAACTCTGGTTACTGTGTATTTAGTTAGTACTTGATTATACAAGTACTAAATAAATGCACAGTAACCACTGCACAGTAGCGTCTCGTGTAGATGCACCCTGTGTACTGCAAAACCTGTGCCACAAGCTGGGCTCCACATTGCCACACTTACTCTGTTATCAGTATCTCAGCTAGTTAAAAATTAAAATTAGCTTGGCTTTGTCAATACAACTGTAGTTGCATCTTCCAGAGTATACAAGTGTTCAGTTTTGCAAGAGTGTTTCTTTTGCAAGGGAGAACTTCTAGGTTGACACTTGGAGGATCTTTCTCCTGGAAGAGGCATGCTTTTCCTGGGGAAAATTGAATGAATGCTAGCATGCTTGTAATTTATGTTGGGAAAGCAACAATTCTCCTGGTAGAAGGGTAATGGCCTTTGAGTGCAAAGGAGACATACAAACTATCTCTAAGCCTTGGCTCCTGACTTGTAGAAGGGGGTTGATAATAATAGTTTTAACTTACAAGGAGGACAGAGAGGATTAGTTAGTTAATGTTTAGAAAGGCCTCTGGAAACAGGATTTAGCCAAGGAACACCTGATACATATCATGGTGAGGGAATGGTATACAGAAGGAAAGTCATCTAGGCACTAGGGGCACCCGTACACATGCCAGATGCCTAAATCGAGTCTGCTGGAGCATGCTAATTAGCACACTCCAGCAGCCTCGGCATTGCATGTATTCAGAGCCCTGTGCTTCAAAATGGTGGTGGGAGCACTTTAACTAAAGCCCAGTGAATGAGCTTAAGTTAAAGGGCCCCTACCACCATTTTGAAGTGCAAGACACTGAATACACAAGATGCTGCGGGCGCTTTAATTAGAGTGGCTCCCCCATTCTCATTAAAGCGCCCTGCTCCCTACCTTGGAGCACATGTATAGACGGCCTAGGTTTTTAGTCAGTGTAATATAGATCAGCCAGATGATGACCTAAGGTCTAACTGAAAGTCCTCCCCAGTCACATGTGTATTTCATGGGCAGAGAAGCAACCTCTCAAGTAACCATTTAACAAACCCAAACCATGAGTTTAAAAGCTATGAAGGAAAATGCTAAAATAACAATCTGGTTTGGGAAGATTAGATAGGACCTAGGTACAAATGGTGACAAAAAAATTAGGTGGTCAGGAATAGAAAGTTTTCCACATTTGTCCATATATCATTTGAAAATCATTCATAAAATAATCCTGTTGTCTACAGATGTGTTATTTATTATATTTACCTATTAGTTAACGCAGAGAAATTCTATACTGAGGAATATTTGTGAACAGTCCACTTTGGTTCAGTTTGAGATTCGAGGTTTATGAATGATCATCTCAGTCAGATAGTATCTTCCTTGCTCCATGACAGTGTGACTGAAACATTTCAAATATGAAACTGAGTGGACTAGTGAACAATGGAAACTGACTCGTGCACTTTTAGTCTCAGTAAGTATTCCCCACAACCTGCGTAACTTTCAGGATTTGCAAATATTTTCATGGATAAATGGCTTATTGTTATCGAATATCTTTGAACACCAAGCTACAGGACTCATAATAGTAGTCAGCAAAATTGTAACATTTACCCCTGAAAATGTTGATCAATCTCACCTTGTATATCATATCCAGGGCAGCTGCACAAAAAATCTCACAGTATTTGTACTTCTGAACTTCTGAAGATCACATAGGTGTAGCAAGCCACACGTTATGGGCTTTTTGGTGCCTAATATATGTTAGAGCAAGTTTCCCCAAGGGCAGTCAAACCTATTCCATATAATTAAATGTCACACACTTTTGATCTGCCAAAGGACTTCTTCATTTACAGTCATACCCTTCAAAGACTGAAAAAAAATATTTGGAGACCAAATGCCAGTTGCTGCTTTATGTTGACCTCTTCGTCTCCTCTTTCTATTTATATATCCCTTGCTGGGATATGGGCCAGGAGAGGAGATGAAGGAATGAGGTAGATGAGACACTTTTTGTTAAAACTAAATAAAAACCCAAGATACAGAAGAAGAGAAGGCTGAAGCTGTTTTAATGTATATGTCATATAGGAGTCTTCACCAAACAAATTTGTTGTGATTATTGTATCCTCTGCATTTTTCTGTGTATTAAATTGTTTTGGTGTTAGCTTCAAGTACTTTATTTGGTATTTTCGTAACAGTTCCATGCAGATAATCAATATTTAAAGCGATGGAAATAGCTCATTTATGGAATTTCATGTACTCATTTAGTTTAGTATTTACTGTTTTTACTGGACCCTTTCTAGCTTTTTATGTCTCTCTCTGTGTGTTGGTTTGGTTTTCATAATTATATATATATTACAAAAATGAAGGTCATAGAAAAGTATACTTAAGGTTAAATAACCATATAGTAAATATATTTATACTTGCGTGGACAAGTATACTTTGTTGAATAATTTATTTATTTTTAATTAGAAAATTCACTGAACATTTATTTAGTGAATAGTATTTGACCAGCTCTAATTGATGCTTATTTATCTTCATGTGGTTTTATAGATTTAAAAACAACTCAGTATATAAGGGATGTATATATGTTACAGCTGTTACATATTACAAGTCCAATTTTCATTTATACTAGGGCCCCTATACACCTTTCTGACAGTGTAAAAGGACCTTGAAGTGGAAATAAATTACATTTGTATCAACTCCACGGCCCTCGTAAGTGGTGAAGAAGGTATAGGGGTCTTTAAGAAACTGACTTTAACACTCTTTGGCCACATCTACATGCATGGTTGACTGTGCAGTTGTTACTGAGCAGTCATTTAGTATTTGCTTATGCTTGTGTAGTACTTGCATAAGCAAGTACTAAATGACTGCGCGGTAACTGGAGTTGGTGTGTACCATTGTTGCATGTTTTTTTCCTGACGCTACTGCTCAGTGTCTTGTTACTACTGCACAGTATTGTCGGCACACAGTTGGTGCCTAGCAATGGCACTGTGCGGTAGCAACAAGCTACAGCACTGTAGCTCATTGCTACTGCGCCATAGCATCTCATGTAGATGTGCCCTTTATAGCAACTATACTAGTTGCTATAGTTCTTACTCAGGACATGCTCACATTAAAGTCTGTGGGAGTTTAATCTGAGAAAGGACCACAGCATTTGGCACTATGAGCAGCTCCTCAGGTGATGTAAATTATCATAGCTTTGTTGGCTAAGTACAGACATTCAAAAAGCCTGTGGCAAAAGCGCTTTAACTATTGTGCTTATTTAAAGCACCGTAAGTTAGAGCGTGTTTGAACTGAACAGGTGTTCATGGTTCAGTTGTGGGGGGGAAGGGGGGCTTACATTGCTCAAAGCCAGCAGGCAGAGGGAGCTCTCCCACACCTCCTAGTGTGCCCCGGGGACTCCCCAGGCTGCTAGAGACTCCTGAGTGAGGCCAAATGTGTAAGCCATCCCTGCCTGGCTGCCTGGCAGGGGGGAGTAGTCCCCCACCCTCCGCTGCTCTGTCAGTGAGAGGAATTAGAGAATCACAGAGAGCAGTGCTGGAAGGGAGCTCTGTGCCAGGCTGGGGACACCAGGAACCAGGTGGGGGAGCCTGTCTTCTGAGTGCTGAGGATGGGGGGGCAGGCTGGGCACTGGCATCTCCCTGGAGCCATGGTGGAGCTGGGAGTGCCTGCCCCACCTGGATCTGCTGTGAGTCAGGGGAGGCATCAGGGCTGGGACAACCCCCCATGGACACCCCCACTCTCACACCCCAGAAAGCCAGTGGGCACAGCAACACAGTGCCACTTTTCACTACACCAGGAACATAGGGGAGGGGAAGGGTTGGTGGAAAATGAGTATTGCAGGGCAGAAGGCCAAAAGATGAGTGATTTAAGAATTCATGAGATGCAGTAATCCTTTAGACATGCACCTCCTGGGAAACGGTTAGACACAGTGCATCGACTGAATGGAACTGACCTGAGTCTGATATCGCAGAAAGCAGATTAGGGAAAATCCAAGACCCTCAATGAAGCACAAAAACTTGAATGGAGATTTTATAGGCGCTGGTTCGGCTCCATAATGTTTTGCCCGGCCAAAATGCGGCTGTAACCTGTGTAAAAGGACTGTCCACCAACTGAGGAGATTAAAGGGCAGAGCATTCTTCAGACTTCATTCACAAACAGCTCCCATGACTTTGGGGAGGGTTGAATAAGAGCTAGTGACACCTGATCCTACAGTTAGTGGGTACGTCCTCATACTAGGTGTGGGTTTTTCTCCATTATAACACCAAAGCCCAGTGGAATGAGAATCATTTGCTTCCATAGTTCCAAAGTCCTTTTCTATTAAGGTTGAACAACCAGGCACTAAAATATATATCACTTTCCTAGGGGTGCACCATTGATAAATCTGTTGCTTACATTTATTTCTTTATGTAATATGTAAGGCACATTCAGTAACATCTAAATGAAATGCATAGATAGTTAATACTTCACATGCCAGGTGTCACCGTGATATCATAACAAGTGTAAACAGCTTTTGCTCTGGTAAATGTAATGAGATGGACCTGTAGTTATAAATTATTCATGTAGGGGACTAATGCATCAAACATTACAGAGCTGTGCCAAAATATTACTTGGCTATTTGTTATGCTTGACTGCAATATAGACAAATGATTGCTTTGTCTTGGGCGGTATTTGATAATACACTGGTCTTAAGCTAACACTTATAACGAAAATGCAAGCACCCGTGAAATGAAATTTCAATGTATTAAGTCATTTGTATTAAGAGATTTATCTCCTACATTAGATACTAGTTTATTTTCTTTTTTTAAAGATGTGGGTGGAACTCCAAGAACCTGCAATGAAATAATAACCCCACAATGATGCATGTATTGTCTGCCAACCCAAACGTCCAGTGAGAAATACTATCTGTGCTGTGATTGAGGAGTCTGGGCTGCATGTAGATGAATTTTATTCACTTCCAGCCAGATAAGTATAAGGATGTTCACCTCCCTTTTTGGAAGGAAAGGAATTATTTATGTTAGCCTAGACCCAGGGATGCCATAGGGAGGCATGTTGTGTGTATTGCATTCTGGCATTGAACTTCAGTACTGTCTCTCTTATTCCAGTCCTGGGTCTCCGCACACCTCGCTCACTGCTAGGGCAGCTGAGTCTGCAGCATCCCTTGCCATTCTGTGTCCCAGCCCCGCATGAGTAGAGACTGTCAGCTGTGCTGAACTGTGCTAAATTACATGTGACGGTTTGTGAAATGGACACATTATCTCAGATTATCTCAGGGTCAGCAGCTCCCTTTAGAAATTACGCCCACTCTCGATTTGCACTCTCTGCTGATCACCACAAAGCAAATCACAAGAGAGTCTGAGCCCACCCCTCAAAGTGAAAGATATATGGGGCCTGGTTCACCATCAGTGAGCTTTATGGTAATGTAATCCCATCGCTTTCTGCAGAGACAGAAATAGGTCTAATACATAGCAAAATTAGGCTCAAATAGGCTAATAGGAAAGAAAAAAAACATGAAATAATCTAAACAGTTTTTCTGTGACTCATTTCCAGAGAACTGGCTGTAAGATTTTACTTTTAAATTAAAAATAAAACATATGTTTTAACTTTTCCCCCTCATTTTTCCAGCCATCTCTACACTTGAAGGGCTGATTCATCCCCAGATTAATCCCATTTTGTGCTGGTGCAACTACACTGAAATCAGTGGATTTACTCTGTTGTAAAACTGAACTAGCATAGCAGTGAACCAGACCCATGATATTTATTCTGTTCAGGGCTAATGTCAGCAAGATTGCATTCTTATTAGCTTCCTTTTGTTGTTGAGCCAATACTCCTATTAACTTCCAACCTATTCCAAATAACTCAGAGCACCAGATTTAAATCTCCTGGCTGGTCAATAAATAAAGACTGTAAAACCAAAACAAACAGATCTTGAACGTGAGGTCATGGATGCTCTTGGAATATAATTTATCTTCCCTGAAAGAGATGCTCAGATTCCAGTCTTTGGTTTTCATTAAAGAAGGCTGAAAATCCTATAGAACAGGCTTCAGCTGAGTTCATAGGCCTACATCAGTGATGACCAGTTCAAGGAAAAAATACTAGGGGTGTGCAAAACAGGACCTATTAGATTCAGATTCGGCCCGAATCGGGGACAGTGATTCAATTTGTTGATTCAGATCACTGTCCCTGATTTGATTCAGCCAAATCTGAATCTGAAGATTCGATGCCGATTCGGAGAATCAGTGCTTCGGACATAGACAGAGCTTTACATGTTCTTCTACATACCTCTAGGTACCAGGTGCAGCTCATGAATGCTGCAATGCTGGGGCAGATGGAGCTTCCCACAGGAGCGCGGCGGGGGGGCCCTGCATGCTCAGTGGTGAACCCAGAAGTACATCCAGTCCACTTCTAGGTCTGCTGGGGAGTGTGCTGGGGGTTACCCCAGCACTCCTCCGGTTTGGCGATCAGCCATGGGAGGACCCTGGGTGCCTCCCCCCAGACCCAGGAGTCACCAGTCACTGAGCCGGGGGGTGCTCCCCTGCACGCTCCCTAGCTGACCTGGAAGTGGACCGGAAGTGCTTCTGGTCCACTTCTGGGTCTGCTGGGGAGTGTGCTAGGGAGCCCCCTGCACTTCTGTAGGACACTCCATGCACCCCGCCATCGCAGCATTCACGAGCCACCTGCTACCTAGAGGTATGTAGAAAAAACATTTAAAGCTGTGTCTATGTCCGAATCACCGAATCTTTCCAAATCTCTTCATATCCATTTGGAGGGTTCTGATTTGATTCAGAGAGATTAAAGGGTCCTGTGGTTCGATTCAGATTTGGAGATTCGGCCAGCAAATCAGGCCAAATCTCCGCTGAATCGAATCAAGGACCGAAGCTTCTCACAGCCCTAAAAAATACCTCCAACCCC
>NW_005842067.1:19977-21499 GCF_000455745.1 Alligator sinensis | reverse complement strand
CCCAAACCTCTAGCCAACCCTTGCCCCAAGCCTACGTACTACCTAAGTTATTCCCCTGTACCTCAGAAAGGAAGAGACAGAGAGAGTGCATGAGTGTTATTACTTGTATAGAGAGAGGTGTGTGTTGCTCAGTACAGGGAGAGACTATGTAAATAATGGGAAATAGAAGGAGTTTATATTTGGGAGTTTTGTTAGTGTAGCCCTTCCCCATAACTTTGTGGCCACACTCACTCATCTGGTAAGCGGTCCTGAACTTTTGGGAAGCAGCATGATTTGGGGGAATAGGTAGAGAGCTGCTTTAGGCTCAGACCCTGCCACAGATAGCTCTGTTGCTCTTGAAGCGAGTCCGACAGTGTGTCAGTGGAACTTCATGAGCGTGAGGGAGCAGTCCAGAAAGGTGCCAAACAGCAAAGTTAGCAAATCCTGATTCCTAATCCTGCCTCTACCACTGACTACTTAGGCAGCCATGGCCAAGTAACTCTACCTGAATTTCTGGATTTGTGTAATAGGATTTACCTTAATGGGTGTTGTGAGGATTGATTAGGTTTATAAAGTGGTTTGAATATCTAAAATGTTTCCTAAATGCTAAGTAGTATTTTTATTATATATTCAACCTTCACTCATATATTCCAAATACACTTGCTTTCCTGCTGTTTAAAAAATTACTTGGATACCAACGTATTGCTTACAGATTAATCTGAAAGCCCATCCTAAAAGCTCTGCAATTTCCCACCAGAGCTTGTGACAGCTATTGTACTTGTAATGACAGCCAGGCATTATTTCCTTTGGGAATAATGGTTGTGATCACATTTTCCCACAGTAATACATTTTTATGGCATTGCATTACTGCACGATAATGGCACAATAAGCTGGTGTCCCCTCTGTAGTGAATACTATAAAAGGCTATCCGAGACAAAGTGATCATCTTGGGATGCTGCAGTGAAGTATATAATTGAAGCACCAGTGCAACGTGGGTCAAATTCTGGCTGCACAAATATGCGAACATATTGCAGCCAACCGTTTCCCTGTAGATAATTCCTGCTTATTGGAGTCAACAGCAGAGGGAAGGACTGCTTTTGGCTATTGAGCAGACTTGCTTTCCTGAATGTGATCTGATGTTCCCTAAGACTGCTGTTACAGAGGGTCCATGGTGTACTTTTCTGTGAGCTTTGTCAATGTTAGATTTGAGATGAACAAGATCCAGCCTGTCCTTCCATTTTAGTTTCTAGCAAGTTTCTGTTTCATTGGTAGCTAGAATCTGGCTCTATACATTAAACTGCAGTTAAAATTTATCAGATGAGCTGATAGATTTTTTTGGTTAACTTTATTTCTGGAATTTAAACCCTAATATAGGTCACAGCTGTAGAGTAAATTGCCTAGCCCCTAGAAGGCATTCTTTGCCATATTATACATCTGCAAGCCCTCCCCTACAAATGCTTCTCTCTTTTATGACTTCCCCTTACAGATTAATTTTAGAAGGTGACAGAGGAGAGAGAAACATCTGTTAATATTAAAAACTACC
>NW_005842067.1:10264-19967 GCF_000455745.1 Alligator sinensis | reverse complement strand
AGGAATGCCTTTTTTTTCTTGTTGTCTCTGGAGCCAGATCCTGAAATCCTGCCAAATCTTTACTCTGGCAATATTTATGAAAGTCAGCAGACCTAAATCTGATTAGAAATGCATTGGTGAAAATCTAGAATGAACTATATATATATTGATTTTGGTGACTTGTTCTCATGTTGTAGCCGTTTAGCTGGAAGCATAATTTGGAGCATTGGGTTCCCTGCGTTACAATGAAGTAAGAACTGAGTAATTAGCTCAGAGATAATTTTACCTTAGCTTCAGAGTTTGACCTATAATGGGGCTGATCTTAATGAGTTCGTGTACTTTATCAGAAGACATTGTCCAGATTTCTCATTTTAAGTGCACACGTTGCACCCAGAGTACTGAAAACCAGGAAGGACTAGTCTCATGTTCATTGATGCCTGGCAACTTAACAAGGCACAAGGTTCTCAGAAAGAGAAAAGCCATCTGAGGACTCTCTTCACTGTTAGGTCAGGACTTCTAATTGCTTGCTGTAATTGTGACTCCTGACTCAACAGTCACATCTGGATATTGAACCCGCTGCATCAACCCTGTACATTGCAGTTTCCCAACCAAAGCAGATCTTTGGGCTTCTGAGCTCTCCTCCCCCACCAAAATGAGGCATTCTACACCCAAGGAAGCCTGCTTGTAATACTCAGACCTACCTGTGTAGGGAGTGGATGGGTTTGAAATCTAGTTTTCCGGCTTTTTTTGTGCCAGTGAACTGCATCAGGCATTAATAAGCTTTTTACTTGGCTAAATTACTTTGTTTCTGTAGCTGATTTGAAGGCAAAAAGGCCCTAGAGGGTGCAAGGGGAAAAAAGGAAACATTCTCAAGTAATTAGAATGATTAGAGCAGCTGAAAACCCTGCCTTACTAAAACTGCATTATTTTCTCAGGAGAGTTTTACTATATGATCGCCTGTGTAGCTTTATTATGGATGTTTTCCAGTCAAGTGGAGACTGGAAATCTTTCATTAGAGAGCTGTAGGAGCTGCATTCAGTGAAAATTTAAAAACATATTAATATTACCATGCCTCAGTTCAGATCAGTCAACTCCTAGTCCTAACTAGCTTTGTTTGTCTGCCATCCTGCTTTCTTTCTTCTAGGGTTCAAGGCCCCTTGTAGAGTTTGGAGCAATGAGTAATAAAAGATGTTTAAATAAATGGATAAAATCACATTAGTGTAAAATGTAAGCGTATTCCATATCCGTCTTGTTGAGGAGAGCATAGTGATGCATGCAAGGGATCTGATTTGGACCAGTCACTTTCTGATATGAGCTGTTTCAGTTATATACACAGTTCATTGCCCAAACAAAGCGTAGGGTTCTTCTTTACAGTCCACATTGTGAATCTCTATGGTGCGTATGTCTCACTGATTTCCAGTGCAAACTATATGAAGAACATAAGAACAGCTGTACTGGGGCAGACCAAGGTTCTGTCTACCCAATAGCTTGCCTTTAACAGTGGCAAGCAGTAATTGCTTTATAGAGAAAATATAAGAAACAGAGCCTGTGTCAAGTGATCCATACCTTGCCTTACCTTTCAACTGACTAGCAGTCATGGGATTAGCACTGAGCACAGACCAAATATAGAATAATCACTTGAGACTGGTGACCCTGCTATACTGGTAACAGCACAGTAGTTCCAGGTCCTTTGGAATAAGGATGGCTATTCACTATCATTATTATTATTGTTGTTATTAACTAATGATTTCTTAAGAATCGGGGAAGTGTTGCCTGAGATCCCAAAAATCACCATCAGTCTTTCTGTGACCTTGTCTAGGCTAGGAAAAGGGATCACATTTAAATGTGTGTTAGCTGCACAAGGCCAGCCCTCGGGGGGGGCTCCCATCTAAGGACTACGCCGTGTGTAGACGAACTGAGGGGCATGTGTGCACGACACTTTAAAGCGGGCTAAATGCTTTTGCACTGCTTTAATGGCGTTGGTGTTTGCATACTTCGGCGGTGTGTTGCGCATTAATTCCAGCCACGGTAGGAAATTCAGCAAGCTTAAATGACTTGGGGTGCAGCAAACTAAAACTCCTTCGAGGAGTTTTAGTTTGCTGCCCCTACAGCAATGGAGCGTAGCACCAGGCTCCGTGCAGCTCCACAGCTCTGCAGGAAGCCCTGCAGGCAGCCTGGCAGCAGCCTGGGAAAGCACTCCACCCAAGAAAAGCGGCGAGCCTGATCTTTTTTCCCCCCACCTTGGAGCCTGCCTGAGCTGCATGGGGGCCTCATGCTTCCCTTTGTGGTTGTGGTGCCTTCTGGGACCACCTGAGCTGGGTGCCTGCGGGCAGGTGCCACCTGGGAGGGGGCTACCACTGCCATGGAGGGAAGCACCAACCCCCACTTCCCCCTGCAGCCCAGGGACCGCTCCACCTGCCGGCAGCTCACTCTCCCCCACCTTGGAGCCTGCCTGAGCTGCATGGGGGCCTCATGCTTCCCTTTGTGGTTGTGGTGCCTTCTGGGACCACCTGAGCTGGGTGCCTGCGGGCAGGTGCCACCTGGGAGGGGGCTACCACTGCCATGGAGGGAAGCACCAACCCCCACTTCCCCCTGCAGCCCAGGGACCGCTCCACCTGCCGGCAGCTCACTCTCCCCTCCTCACCGGAGAGGCAGGCAAGTCAGCGGGTGGTGTGCACGACATGGGGGTTTAATCAGCCCTAAATTGAAACACTGTTTTTTAAAACCCACTGCTTCAATTTGGGGCCCCTGTTTCATCTACACACCCCCTATATCTTATATGGTTTCCTGTCTGCACTAGTGCTTAAAAATATGTTCGTTAAAATGTGCTGGTTTGATATGTTTTTAAGCATGACCTACTTTCCTAGTTGATGGCCTCTGTGGGTAACCAGAAGGGGCTGCTACAGATCATCATCTTCGCTTCCCCAGACACTCTTAGATAGTGTCTGTGAAACCATCCTTTGTAATTACTTTTCCTCTTAATTCTATGTAAAAGACTCCTGTTGCAAATGGTGCTGTGGGGTGTTTGGAACAGAGCAAAAGCTCTGCTAAATTCTCTGCCCCAAACTCATGAATTGTGTTTAAATTAGCTGGTCTTCTAGACATTTATGTGGCATTCTCTTTAAAACAGACACAAAATAAAAAAACAAATGTAAGAAGCATTGCTAACATTGAAGCTGCTCTCAGTTACCATTATGATTTGTACTGTGGTAGTGCCTGAAGGGTACGAAGGTCCCATGGTTACAGGTATTGCAAACCCATGCATGTAATATAAATAAAGATCCTGTGATTAAAGGTTTAAAATATGAAGATTAAAGCTGTTCTGTCCCCTAGATTGATGGGCATAAAGATGGCATAACATCATCTTGGCTAAAACCTGCCTTGAACTGCACTAAGTGTGTGGAGATAAAATATAAAGGACCATATACATCTTAAACCTCACACCAAAACTGGAAATTGCAGAGACCCCACTTACCCAGTACTTCCCCTTTTCTAATCTTTTGTCTTTTGTAAAATTTCTTGGAGCACTGGCAAATATGTATGGTCCCCAATATGGTCAGCTTTGCTGTGCTTAGTCTACAGGAGTGACAAGGACAGGGTCAGGATTTATAGGCCTCCCTTCCTCTGCCTTTACTCCCACTCAATTCCCTCTGCCTCCAGAGAGAGGGAAAACTCACTCAAATTGCATTCCATCCCAGTACTAAACAGTTATACTTAACAAAGCCAAGGCATTCATCTTCAATCTTTTTTCTAATACTTCACGTATGGAACAACAAATAACACCCTTGTCACTGGATCTAATTTCTCTGTTCAGTACAAAATGGGAATAATGCAGGCACACATGGAACAACTGGAAACAGCAGTAATCCTTCGGTTTCTTTTATTAATGCATCTGCTAAACCAGAGCTCATTGTGTGGATTGAAAGCATGAAGGTTTCTGAAGCCCCTATGCACTTTACATGTATCACACAGTTACTGGGTTAATTGCACAGTTCATTTAGACTTCCTACATATGCAAATTAACTAGCATGCCATAAAAAAGTCCAACCAACTATGATGTTATTGCTGGAAAATGTGCAATAACTTTATAGCTGGTTGTCATCCACCTTTAATTTGCACACGTATTGGGGTCTGTCCCTGCGAGCACCCAGCTGCAGGGGTGCACTATGCACAGCCAGGGCTGCAGTCTCACAGCTGAAGGGACTCTCGGCTCTGGCAGCGCCCCACAGCTTCCAGGACCCAACATCTGCAGCTGCTGGAGTCTAAGTCCCAGTAGCCATGGAGCACTGCTGCAGTGTCCCAGTCACACGGATACATGGGGTGGCACGTGTCTGGGAGCCCCATCAATTGCAGGGGCTCCCAGCCACACAAGCTTGCTTCTTGGTAGTGCAAAGGGAGCCCAGGCTTAGGATCCCCCTGGACCAGCAGTATTGTTCAATGGTATCAAATGCATGACCATAATCACGCCTCCTGCCATGCACGTGTAGAGAGGCTGTAAAAAAATAACTTTAACCAACATGAAATTTTGTGTTCACTTTTTTCATTTGACTGCCCAAAGTCACATTTGAAATTGTTGATGGTATTTTTCCTATCTTACTGGCCAAAGGAGTACAGCACTATGATGCCTAAGACAATAAATAAAACATTATTAACTAACAACCTATTTTAAGATACTAACAAATGATAAAATGTTTTTTTATAATGCTGAAAACAAAGTAAAGAGGTATAAGGAAAAAGTCTATATAATTTAAATATGCCTGTTGCTATTGGGGTGTAGGTTGTAGCCATGTTGGTCTAAGGACATAGGCAGACAAGGTTCTTTGGGTGAATCTGATATATTTTATTAGACCAACTTAAATAGTTGAAAAGTTTGCTTAATAATTGCTTAATAATTGTTTTCCAACTTTTTAAGTTGGTTTAATAAAAGATATCAGATTCACCCAAAGAACCTCGTCTGCCTGTTGCTATTGGAGATTTCTCAGGCAGCTTTGAAAAAAGCAGGCACTCCTAAAGGGAGACCTGCCCTTTATTAATAATACAAAATATTTTAAAAAGCAATCAAAGATACATTTTGGAACTAAAATTGAAGCATCTAGTCTATAATGGCTGTTGTAAGGCAGTATTTGATTTTTCCTGAGGATAATGGTACTGCCCATTTATCATTCCCACTAAGTAGTTACACATGTTTCAATATTTTATAAAACCTTAATGCATGCAAATATAATGATATTCCAATCAGAAAGCATTTAGTGCCTGTGTTAGTGCAAAAGTTACAGCTCCCAGCATAGACAGACCTGCCAGCACAGGATTCTCTGCGCTCTTCTCACTGAACTACTTTAGTTCCTGGTTTAGATGGGCCTCTTATGGGCTCAGATCAAGTGCACTGATGGCACCTAGTGGTCCAAGGCTGGAAGTACAAAAGGAAATAAAGAAAGGAGAAGCCACCTGGAGATCGAATGGGTGTGTGGAATAGAAGGAACCAGCAGACAGTGGGGTGTATGGAGACTTTCTCATACATATATATACACATCAATACAGTGTCAAACCTGCCCATGAGTCAGAGGACTGCACATTTGAAATGACAAGGCTGTGTATACCCACTGTAAATAAAGTGCAGCTAGACACTAAGCCTAACAGGTTTTGCATAAATTTTGGTGACAAAGTATAAAAAAGATTAAAGAATGTAAATAGGAAATTCACTTCAAATGAATCTTTTTCCTATTTACATTCTTTAACTTTTTAAATACTTTGTCACCAAAATTTATGCAAAACCTGTTAGGCTTAGTGTCTAGCTGCACTTTATTTACTGTGGGCATACACAGCCTTGTCATTTCAAATGTGCAGTCCTTTGACTCATGGGCATGCTTGACACTGTATTTATGTATTAGAAGTGAAGCTAATCAGTTAAATTTAAATCTGAAAATTCAAAGTAGTCCAGTCAGAAATTCACTGAGTATATTTTTTACTAGCTCTTTGGGGTGAAGTTCCAGGAACAAGTGGGGTACTGGGTAGGATCTTCATTCTGTGCTGCCCGCAGACGTGACAAATATTATTGGCATTGCAAATGTTAACTCTTTCAGACAAGCATCTGCAATCAGTCACTTGAAAAGGACCCATTTTACTCTGATTAGTCTGTGTACACAATGACCATGCCTTTATAATTTATTTAGACCCAGCAGGTGTTATCTGTACCACCTTTTAAGTAGTCATTGGAATTCCCCACCCTAAAATCAAAATATAATTAGGAAAGATAATTATTAGAAACACAAAATAAATGTTAATGTTTTATATTGTGGAAGTGCCTAGAGGCATCAGCATCTCATTGCTATAGACTCCATTGCAATAGACTTTGAAAAGTCTTCATTCACAGCCTGAAAGTCAAGATATAATAGAAAGAAAAGATTAAAAACTAATGGGCGATAGAGCTAAGAAATGAAAATACCCATGTTTTGGCATAGATTAATTGAGCGCTTAATTTTTTGTGATTCAGTATCATCAGTTAGAACTTACAACCTGGCTGGCCACCAACAGGCACAGTTTTCTGTTTCTGTTATCACAGAGGTGATTGTGAAGGGATAACATTTAAATAGAAAATCCCCATTTCAAATGAGACAGTTCCATATCAACACTTTTTGCAACTCTTGCAAACTTCCTTGTTGGACACAAATAAGGCCCTAGCTTTTGAGTCACCAGAAATGCTCAACTATTAAATCTGCAAAGCTAAAATTGGACTTGATATAACCTCTGCTGTTCCGATTCCTGACTTACACAGATTCTTCATTTTCTTTTACTGTTTCAGTCTGTCCCTAGCATCTCCCATTTTCTGAATTTCAGTCTGAAAGCTTATGAGCTTATATGCTCTCTAGTTTGGATCCTGGTCTTGTTCCAGCTACTCTTCTCCACTGAATTCTTGCCCTTTGTCCCCACACAGTTGTTTCCTCTTCTGTAAGATTAATTCCCAGTAGCACAAAGATGCTATAGTGATTGCTGTTCCCCATTCTCAGCCACTAATGAAGGGAGCATTCCTAGCAAGCTAAGGGCCATGTGTCTCAAGATCTAAAGGACCATGCTGCTTAGACTGTCCCTTGGCACCCTTAGGCTGCTGTCATTTATGTTTGGGACCAGCCTGGGCCCAAGGACAGCTTCACAATGAGACCAGTGCAGCTTGGTCAGACTCTGAGTGTATAAATAAAGAGATGATAAAGTGATGTACAAAATGCTCCATTACTTGTTCTTCCATCAAGGGAACTTTAGCTCTGAGCAGGATGCTCCCCGTACCTGTGCAGTCACGGTAATTAGAATGAGTCAGTCTGTTCTGGTTTCCCGTCCGTTGTCATGATCAGTAAGGTAGGGGAGAATGTTCAAATTGCATCAGTCAGTGAAAGATAACAGTAGTCTTTGCTACTCTGACCTTTTTAGTATCTTTGTAATTTGACGAGTTGGCTATAGCGTTTGTGGCCTCTTTATCACCTAAAGGGAAGCTGGAATGAGCAGCCAATTGGAAAGCAGACTAATGAAAAGGTCACATTTCTGAGGTGGTGGAGTTCTCGTATCTGATTCTACATTTACTTATTGGGATGCTGTAAACAAACTTGGTGGTTATGACTGTCACAGCCTGAGAGACCTTGCTGGATACAAGAACAGTGAAGTTCTTCCTGCATAGCATTTCCAAAGTATCAAAGTCTCCTAGTTTCTGACACAGGGATGTCACCTCCCTTATTGTGCATACATATAGCTATATCTCCAGGAATTGTGAATATGAATTATACATATGTATCCACAGAACAACCACTGCATCTCCCTCAGGACTGTACAGAATACTTGAAAATGTTCAGCGCTGCAGAACTATCTGCATTTTCTTCTATGCTGGTGTGTGAGAATATTTTCTTTGGGTTTAAAGTCTCTCCCACTTCATTCTGAACTGTCACCAAAACTGCAGCTGCAGGAAACACGTTTCAGTTTCTTTCACACTGAAGCCACATCAAAAATTTCAAATGTTATTGGAGTCTGATCCAAACCATGCTGAAGTGAAGGGGCAGGTCATATGTATTGTAATAGCACCTGGTAGCTCACAGCCTGGACCTGGACCCCATTATGCACAGCCCTGCACTAGCACAAGACAGCCCCTGCTTCAGAGTTTCAAAGTACTCGGCATCACCTGTGCATAACTATGAGCTGATCCATTGTTTCATTTCTTTGAAAACTTAAGGCCAAATTTGTCCATGCTTTGGGCACATAAAATTGTATGCAGGTAGGACTGAAAGGGATCACAGAAGGTTTATCTAGTGGGCAATTATTTTGGGCAGAGAGCCGCTTACTGAGTTTTGGCAAGCCATCGAGGGCTGCATGATAGGCAGCTAGGGGCAGATAAATATTAATTTTCTAAATTTTTTAGGGGATGGAATGGCCTGGCGGGCCACATCTGGCCCCTGGGCCGCATTTTGCCCACCCCGATCTAGTCTGACTTCCTGCCCAAGGCAGGTTCCTCCCGGTCTAAGCCATCCTAGACATGTATTGGTTTTCATCTATGTTGGGTTTGCACTGCTGTTGAGGCTGCCACTGAAGAAAGAAGCCTCACTCATCTGATCCTTCTCCCCATGCTTCAGACCTTGAAAGATGCCAGTGAATATATTCAGGGTGCTGGAGATCTCTGAGCATCCTCCCTGCCTCAGTTCTGGGATTGGAGTGTGTGGATTGGGAGTGGATATATGACACTTATTTTTTCAGCGACTGCCTTGAGAACAGCACAAAAGCAGTGAGGTCTGGTCCTGTTAGTACATGCTTCCTCTTCTGTCATCTCAGTTACTGATTGGAAAGGTAAGGAGAATCTGTCCTCATGATACAGAATCTAAATTTCTTTGAAATTATGGGAGTGCCACTTGGTTTCACTGCAAACATTTCACACAGCTTTCCAAATGTTGCATTTATAGGAGAATGGGAATTAGTACAATGAGATTAAGTAATACCGTTATGTGGTAGCCATTAGCAATGGTGCTTCCTCCAGTGCCACCATATGCATCTTCATTCATGGTTTTCATATCACACAGTGACTTACTGCGTTTGTATTAGATTTAGGGTGTTAATGTTTGACAAGGTCTTGCAGTCATGCAGTTTTCAAAATTGATTTTTAGATTCTCTTGTCAACATCCAGCTGTCCGGCTGTTTAGAAATACTCTTAGATTAGGCCCAGAAAGTCACATGTCCATATCAATGGACGATCTAGAGGCCAGCAGAAGGACAACAGGTGAAGTTCCCACAATATATTAAATAGGAAATAAGAGTGTGGTCATTGGTCATTATGATACTCATTTCACTCTTCTTCCAGAAAAGAAGTGACAAGGCTACAAAGCCTCTTTTTTGGTCCATTCCCTCTATAAAGTGGCAGTGTAATTACCCAGAAATCTTGGTGATGGTGGAGTGAGTGGTAGATAATGGTGGTAGGTGTGCTTCTGTTGCTTTCCTTTCCTTGCTGCTGTCCTCTGCACAACTCCATTCTGTAAGAGTGAAACATCTTGAGCATGGACAGGTGTTCATTTGTAGTCTCTTGGCACTTTGTAGCACTACAAAAATGGAGTGCAGTGGGGGCATATGGATGTTGCAGTCCCTTGGCTGGAGAGCTACAATGTCACCTCAAAGGCAAGCCACCAGGGATGGTAGGGGGCTGCTTTTTTGCTCCCCTTCCCCTCAGGGGAACCCAGTCACTGACAACTTGCCCTTTTCCCTG
>NW_005842067.1:0-10233 GCF_000455745.1 Alligator sinensis | reverse complement strand
CAGGAATTGCTCCTCCATCCCTCACTTGAAGAGCTCTGGACAGAGCCATAACTGTTCAAATGGCTGCAGGGAGTGCCTCCCCTACATATTCAAATGGCTCCAACAGGGATTGTTCAAGTAGCAGCAGTAGTAGGGCCCCAGCAGGGTTTTCTGACAGCTTGCCACTAGGGAGCCAGCCAGTCTTCCTCCCTTCTTCCTGTTGGAAGGTGGGTTGAGGGAGAAGAGTGGACTATGGGACACTGGGCATACTAGTGACACCTGTAGTACTACATATATCTATACAGGTGTTACATGTAGCACTGCAAAATATAATGCTGTCAAGAAGTAACTCTGTGAAAGTATTAATAATTTGTAGCATAAGACTGATGTTGTAGCCATGATGGTCCAGAAATTATATGAGAGGCAAAGTTTACTTAGAGTGATTACCTTCTAACACCCTAGGAAATCCTTGTCTCTTTAATAATTTATAACACTTCCAGTATCTTTGTAGTGCTATTAACAGCTTGAAATGTCATATGGTTGCTTTTTGTTGCGCTACAAGGGTGTCTATTTAGTAGGTCTGTGTGAAGCTTCAGTCCTTGATTCAATTCGGCGGAGATTCGGCCCAATTCAGTGGCCAAATTTCCAAATCTAAATCAAATCAGAGGCCCCTTTAATCTCTCTGAATCAAATAGGAACCCTCCGAATCAATTCAGAAAGATTTGGTGATTTGGACATAGATACAGCTTTAAATGTTTTTTTCTACATACTTCTAAGTAGCAGACAGCTCATGAATGCTGTAGTGGTGGGGTGCATGGGGTGTTCCACAGAAGCACGGGGGGCTCCCCAGCACATTCGGCAGCAGACCTGGAAGTGGACTAGAAGCACTTCCGGTCCACTTCCGGGTCCACCAGGGAGTGCACAGGGAGACCTCCCCGAACCGCCCCCCCCCCCCCCAGCTTGGTGACTGGTGCCTCCTGGGTCTAGGGGGCACCCGGGGTCCCCCTGTGGCCGATTGCCAAACCGGGGGGGGTGGGCAGGCTCCCCCCCACATGCTCCCCAGCAGACCCAGAAGTGACCAGAAGTACTCCTGTGGGATGCTCCATCTGCTCCAGCATTGCTGCATTCACGAGCCATGTTGGTACCTCAGGGTATATAGAAAAAACATTTAAAGCTGTGTCTATGTCCGAATCACTGATTCTCTGAATCAGCATCAAATCTTCAGATTCAGATTTGGCTGAATTGAATTGGGGACAGTGAGCTGAATTAACAAATCGAATCACTGTCCCCGATTCAGGCCAAATCCAAATCAAATAGGGCCCACTTCGCACACCCCTAATATTTAGCGCTATGAATGCGATACCTATCCATGGTCCTGAACACCAGAGAACCCTATGCCTGAATCTCCTTTTGGACCAAATTTGACATTGACTGCTTGGAATGGGAGGAAAGAGATGGAAGCACAGAAGAAGAGGTGGAGCTTTAAAAATATGAGTAAGGGGGAATTACAAATTTAAGATCCAGCTGGTTCTGTAGTACCTGACAATGCTATAGTGGCAAGTTATGAGAAAGACAAAGCGGATCTCAGCTCAGTCTCAAAGGGACAGATTAAGAAAAGTACCATTGATACTTCTGTCAGTTTGGGCTCCTCGAATGATGGATCCTGGATGTGGTTTCTTAGCCTTAAAGTGGTCCCTTTAACTGAGAATAGTGAGCAGGGCAATATGGTAAAACCTGACACCTGGCATCCAAACCCTTTCCCTCCTAAATTCACTCTAAAAACAAAGAGAATGACAGTGACAGATTGACCTGTGCCTAATTATGCTGTTAACAAAGTATTATGTGAAAGACATGTCAGGGTTAATGGAAACAAATTGCTTAATCTGGTCACCCATTTTTTAATCTCTCTCTTTCCCCCTGCACAGTGTATATATACAGCGTGCAGTGCTCAGTCACTTCCAGGCAGTGCTTCAAGAGTTTAAATGCTTTGTAATGTTGTGAGGGAAGGAAGAGTTAATTGTCTGCTTTATTTCATTGGAAAATGCAGCTTTCATTTCACATTAATTTTCTGCATTCTCTTTGCCAATTTGTGACAGCTTGTTTCTCATCCACACATTTGTTTAAAGCTCCCTAACAGACTGATTCATTTTTTCATGCTGTTTTTTAAGTTAGAGGAACATGATTTTGCACGTGATCGGAAACCCAGATAAACCTCCCTCTGGAGACAGTGATTGGCAGCTGCCCCCATTGTGCAGATGTGAAATTGGGAAAGCTAATTTTCCAATCTGACTTTCTAGTTTCTATTACTATCTGTCATTTTACACTGGCACTCGTTAAAGCCATCTTTTTGCCAGATGGAACTCTGCCTTACTTACACGGTGTCTATTCTCTGCCACTCATGGATCACGACAACGTCAGACAATATGTCAGTAAACTCCCTTCTATATCCTTTTTGCACTGGATGGATTGGTGACATTATGTAAAATACCTGCCATCAGCAGGACACCTTTCTTTATGTAATTTATATGGAGCCTGTGTCTGGAGAGGGCATTGTACATACAGTTCTAGAGATAAGTTGTCCATAATGTGGATTGAGATAGATGATGGGTTGTAGCATGAATGATCATTTTGTGGCCACAGGTGATCACTCGAAAGTGAACAGGAGCAGCTAATGACCCATGAGTAGAATATAGGGCCTCCAGGTGTTGATATGTGAACTGATGGAATAAGTAAATCATTTGCTTGAGCTGAGTAACAATTACAGCTGCAGCTAGGAGACAACTCCAGTACCATTATCCATTCTCTTCCCTTCCACCCCCAAGACCTCCTACCAAGGCAGGGGATTTGTTTTAAGGGACCTAGATATCCAAACATTTAGATATACCTGATTCAAATAAACTGAACTTTTTAAGTCTGCAAAAATGGGCTGGAAATCTCCGAGGAGCTTCCTTATTCATAATATTTTGGCTCTTTATTATTAATTGCTAAATGCTGCTATGGTATGCATAGCAATACAAAATTTAAAATACTGGCATTCCCCATGGAAAAGCCCCAAAGAAGAAATGATTAGGCAGTTTTCTTTTAATGATTCGATTAGTAGTGTAAACTAGAGCTGGTTAAAACTCCAAATTTCTGTTTGGGGGGAAATGTCAGCTTTTCAAAACTTGTTATTGATACAAACTAGAATAAAAACAAATATTTTTAAAATTTCTTATGAAATAGAGCAGACGTGTCAAACACACTGGCAGGCCAAGGGTATTGTGGGTGGGGCTAACAAAGGGTGGCGAGCAGGGCCACCCCCTGCCACAGAATCTGGGACTCTAATTGACAGGCCACTTAGCAGCAGGGGGATGAATGAGGGCTGTAGCCCCTGGTCGCCTTGCAGCAACCTTATCTGCCACCACTAGTGCACTTCTGTCATGCTAGCAGCTGCCTGGCCTGTAGCCACTCATGCCACTACTACCCACTGCTACCTGTGCTGCCACCACTGCCCCATGCCTCAGGCCAGATCTGGCCTAGGAGGAACTCCCATGGCCTGGATCCCACCTGGCACTGGAAGTGAGTTTGACACCCCTGAAACAGAGATTTAGGGGGGGGGGGGAAAGGATTGCTAGTGAGTTATGGGATAAAGCAAAAATTAAGAAAAAAGGAACATAAAATTGAAAATGTTTCAAACCACTGCTTTTCTTTTGAAAGGTTTACATTTTGTTATACAGCATAAATAAAAATCATTTGAATAATGTTTTTCTTTCAAGAAATTCCATTAAAATGTATACAATTTCACTAAAGTAGATCAGTTTAAAACATTTTCCAGTAGAAAATTGTTTTTGACAAAGTTTTGGCTCTGTTGTTGGCTTCCTGTGTTCAGTGAAAGCCAGTATGTTCTGTGATGGGTGCTGGATATAGTCTGACATACTGGAGGACCCTCATCAAACATAGATCTGTGCCTCAATTTCCTCCTCTGAAATTATTTCTGCTGTGTAAAGCCTGTTTTAGATATTTCTAGATAAAACTTAAAAAGTATTTTGCAGGTGCCATAGAAGTTCTAAGAAAAATAGCAAGTTTTGAGAATGTAATAGGATCTCAAAAATGATCTCTTGGTTATGGCAAGCTGAAGAAATAAACAAGAAAAATATTATTTCTTGGTAATAAAATTCTCTCTTTCCTAGTCCCAGTGAGCAGTAGAAATAAAAAGAGAAACCAATAAGTGACATAAATAGTTATGCACATTTATTTCAAATTGCACAAAGAGTGTGCTTTGGGTTAGGTTTTAGTTTGGGGTCAGAGTTTGGAGTGATTCATTTTATATTTGAAAAAGTTCACTCAGCATTATTTGAGATCCCAATTTCTCCTCTATATTTGGGTCATTAGCATATTCGTTGGCAAAAGATCTGAAGGTCAGGCAGTATGTTGTTTAATTTAATTTTGACAGGCTGAATATGGAAATGTAGGTGAAGCGAGTCCAGACTGGGTTTTTACTGAGTTGAGGCCTCCATTGTAGAAGTTGCATAAAAAAGATTTCTGTAATTTATGCTACAAACTGCTAAGATGAAAGTAATACATTTCAGTCACTCCAGAAAGTGCATTGCAAACACTTCTGTTCAAACCTAAAGCGAAACACAGGAAATCAAGAAAATGCAAATATGTTTGGGCTCATCTTAGCTCCCTCCCAGTTTCAAACAGACTGAGGGAGCATAAGCCGCTGTTCATTGTTCTGGTACATAAGAGAAATAGAAAACTACTTTCCAATCACTTTGACATGAATAAGATGTAAACTGTATGGTAATATATTACTACCTAGGGCTTGTTTCTTTCCTTTTCAAGGGTATATTGCATTCTTATGGGTTACTGTGCAAGGAAATGCTGGTTACCTGAATGATAGTACTCAGGGTACAATTACCAATATCCCCTTTAAAGATGAACAAAATTGTGTCAAGGAATTGGTATTAGAATCTTCAGACACCAACTGCAATAAACCCAATCTGAATTAGTATTCCACGATGTTTCCCTTAAAATCTGCCTGCTTTAATAATCTATCATAAAGATATTGCACAGCAGTAGAAGAGTGCTAGTTTCTAGAGCAAGTATCCACAGAAAAACAGTATAAAGAGATCTATTGATAACCTAGAACTGTGTCTGGTATATTCTCTTGGGGGGTGAGACAGAGCCAATTTAACTCAATAGAAAGAGTTCCATTCTTTTCAAATGAGTTTAGATCAAACCCTTCTAGGTCTACGTTTAACTTCCAAAGCATTCTTCTAAGAAGCGGGGCAATAATTTGTTTCTCTCTTTATTTTCAATGCACTTCTAACTAATAGAAAGTTCCCTTTCCTGTTATTTAATAAATCTGTAAAACTTGTGATGACCCTCGTTCCTGAGGTTGTTGGATTGGCAATCTTTAAGGTTTTCCACATGCCTATGAAAAAAACATTCTTTGGAATTTAGTAGGGATGAAATCAATAGTATTCCATGAAAATGACTAAAAACTTACACAGTTTAATGGAAAAGGCTAACCTCTATATGCACCTTTTTTTAACCTGCCTGCAAAATTTAATGGCAGGATGTGATTTTTCTATTAGCTACTGTAATAGAAAAGTTCATTCAAAAGTTTTATAGAAACATTTTTATTTTCTATTAAATTCTGTAAAGTTTTTCCATGAAGACAGAAGAGGTCAACTATATTATAAGCAACAGCATTTACCATCTCCCACAGCTTACCTAACCCAGAGGGGCCACCTCAAAACCTGAGTACAGTTTGTCTCTATGCCCATTAAAGAAAAGCTCTGGAATTTAATAGAAAATGTGAAACCTTCTCTATGGTCAGTGTGTATATATAGATATCTATATCTATATATGTGTGTGTGTGTATATATAGTGTGTGTATATATGTGTGTGTAATATTGCGTATGTGTGACCTTCTCTATGGTCAGTGTGTATATATAGATATCTATATCTATATATGTGTATGTGTGTGTGTGTGTGTGTGTGTGTATATGTATATAGTGTGTGTGTGTGTATATATATGTGTGTGTGTGTATATATAGTGTGTGTATATATGTGTGTGTAATATTGCGTATGTGTGTATATATATAGAGAGAGAGTGTGTGTGTGTGTGTATGTATATATATATATATATATATATATATATATATATATATATATATATATATATATATATATATATATATATATATATATATATATATATATATATATATATATATATATATATATATATATATATATATATATATATATATATATATATATATATATATATATATATATATATATATATATATATATATATATATATATATATATATATATATATATATATATATATATATATATATATATATATATATATATATATATATATATATATATATATATATATATATATATATATATATATATATATATATATATATATATATATATATATATACATACACACACACACACACTCTCTCTCTATATATATACACACATACGCAATATTACACACACATATATACACACACTATATATACACACACACACATATATATACACACACACACACTATATACATATACACACACACACACACACACACACATACACATATATAGATATAGATATCTATATATACACACTGACCATAGAGAAGGTTTCACATTTTCTATTAAATTCCAGAGCTTTTCTTTAATGGGCATAGAGACAAACTGTACTCAGGTTTTGAGGTGGCCCCTCTGGGTTAGGTAAGCTGTGGGAGATGGTAAATGCTGTTGCTTATAATATAGTTGACCTCTTCTGTCTTCATGGAAAAACTTTACAGAATTTAATAGAAAATAAAAATGTTTCTATAAAACTTTTGAATGAACTTTTCTATTACAGTAGCTAATAGAAAAATCACATCCTGCCATTAAATTTTGCAGGCAGGTTAAAAAAAGGTGCATATAGAGGTTAGCCTTTTCCATTAAACTGTGTAAGTTTTTAGTCATTTTCATGGAATACTATTGATTTCATCCCTACTAAATTCCAAAGAATGTTTTTTTCATAGGCATGTGGAAAACCTTAAAGATTGCCAATCCAACAACCTCAGGAACGAGGGTCATCACAAGTTTTACAGATTTATTAAATAACAGGAAAGGGAACTTTCTATTAGTTAGAAGTGCATTGAAAATAAAGAGAGAAACAAATTATTGCCCCGCTTCTTAGAAGAATGCTTTGGAAGTTAAACGTAGACCTAGAAGGGTTTGATCTAAACTCATTTGAAAAGAATGGAACTCTTTCTATTGAGTTAAATTGGCTCTGTCTCACCCCCCAAGAGAATATACCAGACACAGTTCTAGGTTATCAATAGATCTCTTTATACTGTTTTTCTGTGGATACTTGCTCTAGAAACTAGCACTCTTCTACTGCTGTGCAATATCTTTATGATAGATTATTAAAGCAGGCAGATTTTAAGGGAAACATCGTGGAATACTAATTCAGATTGGGTTTATTGCAGTTGGTGTCTGAAGATTCTAATACCAATTCCTTGACACAATTTTGTTCATCTTTAAAGGGGATATTGGTAATTGTACCCTGAGTACTATCATTCAGGTAACCAGCATTTCCTTGCACAGTAACCCATAAGAATGCAATATACCCTTGAAAAGGAAAGAAACAAGCCCTAGGTAGTAATATATTACCATACAGTTTACATCTTATTCATGTCAAAGTGATTGGAAAGTAGTTTTCTATTTCTCTTATGTACCAGAACAATGAACAGCGGCTTATGCTCCCTCAGTCTGTTTGAAACTGGGAGGGAGCTAAGATGAGCCCAAACATATTTGCATTTTCTTGATTTCCTGTGTTTCGCTTTAGGTTTGAACAGAAGTGTTTGCAATGCACTTTCTGGAGTGACTGAAATGTATTACTTTCATCTTAGCAGTTTGTAGCATAAATTACAGAAATCTTTTTTATGCAACTTCTACAATGGAGGCCTCAACTCAGTAAAAACCCAGTCTGGACTCGCTTCACCTACATTTCCATATTCAGCCTGTCAAAATTAAATTAAACAACATACTGCCTGACCTTCAGATCTTTTGCCAACGAATATGCTAATGACCCAAATATAGAGGAGAAATTGGGATCTCAAATAATGCTGAGTGAACTTTTTCAAATATAAAATGAATCACTCCAAACTCTGACCCCAAACTAAAACCTAACCCAAAGCACACTCTTTGTGCAATTTGAAATAAATGTGCATAACTATTTATGTCACTTATTGGTTTCTCTTTTTATTTCTACTGCTCACTGGGACTAGGAAAGAGAGAATTTTATTACCAAGAAATAATATTTTTCTTGTTTATTTCTTCAGCTTGCCATAACCAAGAGATCATTTTTGAGATCCTATTACATTCTCAAAACTTGCTATTTTTCTTAGAACTTCTATGGCACCTGCAAAATACTTTTTAAGTTTTATCTAGAAATATCTAAAACAGGCTTTACACAGCAGAAATAATTTCAGAGGAGGAAATTGAGGCACAGATCTATGTTTGATGAGGGTCCTCCAGTATGTCAGACTATATCCAGCACCCATCACAGAACATACTGGCTTTCACTGAACACAGGAAGCCAACAACAGAGCCAAAACTTTGTCAAAAACAATTTTCTACTGGAAAATGTTTTAAACTGATCTACTTTAGTGAAATTGTATACATTTTAATGGAATTTCTTGAAAGAAAAACATTATTCAAATGATTTTTATTTATGCTGTATAACAAAATGTAAACCTTTCAAAAGAAAAGCAGTGGTTTGAAACATTTTCAATTTTATGTTCCTTTTTTCTTAATTTTTGCTATTGTCAGGATTTTGCCCCAAGAATTTTTGAAGAGATGCACTTATGATTTAGTACATAAATTAGCCTCTGACTAGCAGAGTTAAAAGTAATATTCCATCTGTGGGAAGGAAGGTTATTCCACTGGCCAAAGTCTAAGGCAAGATACTGGAGTGGACAAAACATCTGATCCAGCATGGCATCTGCTCTGTTCTTAATTTGTATGACTATTTCAGTAATGACTACTATAGGAAATCACTGAGAGTTACTTATATACACCAAAGGATATAATCCTAAAAACACTGAAGTTGTGTATATATTACGGTGATTACCACCCTATAAATATATAGATTAAAAGATACATATCCAGAAATCCCATAATAGGAATGTAGTACGAAATCATTGTTATATTTAAAAAAAAATAAAATTAAATGATTAATAATTGGTTGATTGTTTGTAGTTAACAGGGGAAATATTCACACCATTCCCCAGAACATATTGAAGATGATGATTTTCCAAGCCCTTTAGTAATATTAAGCTTAATGTTGTTAAATTAAACCAAAGGAGGATGTCCCTCAAACAAATTGTACATTTTATCCAGATGTCTCTCACTAAGACCATCTATATTTCTCCATGGCTCAGATCCACCAAACAGAACTATCTTTAAATACACAAGTAGTCCCATGATAAAAGACAGTCTTTGGTCCTCTTCCATGTTCTTAGCTAAGATTTAAAACCCAAATTTTAGCTATAGAAGTTTTCTATCATGTTTACAATATCGACATTGAATTCCCAGTATCTGAATACTTTACTAATTGGAACATATGGTATATGGAATATATCTACGTATTAATGTTTATCTATCTATACCTGTTTGTCTGTTGCCTGCATTCATTATAATAGTATCTAAGAGTATCTCCTGGTTGAATCTTCAGGTAAATTAGATTGCCATTTATTTATACTGCTTTTGCATAAGTTAATATAACATCTATACTCTGTGGTACAGATATTGAGCAGCATGCTGAAATGACTGTACCTAAACTCCTTTGAGCCTGACGAGTTCTTGGTACCTAGGCATTGTAGATACCAACCAAGGAGTTATGGTCAAATGCTAGACCAAGAGCTAACAGACCGGAATAAAAGGAATTGTCCATGATATACATAAAGTTAGGTTAGATTAATTAAATGAGAAAGAATATGACACTTGTGATACTGTCCACTGTTATTAATAAGTAACTTGCCTTAACTTGCCATTTCAGAATATCTCCCAAGCACTTCACAGTTTTAAAATGCATGCAGCTACTAAAAGCCACTTGATTGCTTCCAGTTAGAGTCCACTCTAAAAAGACTAGCTGAGCCCCTTTGAACTTCACTAGCCAAATGGGCATTAAGTTGTGCTTGAGAGATTTTGCATAATGTATATATTGCTTTTAAGATAATAT
>NW_005842066.1:2574822-2606026 GCF_000455745.1 Alligator sinensis | reverse complement strand
GACATTCAATGAGTGTGTGTGTGTGTGTGTGGGTTGGGGGAGGTACAACAATTCAGAAAGCCCAAAGTTTATTTTAAAACTCAAGCCATTCCTAAATAAGACCTAAAATAATGAACAGTTTAATAATTGATTCTCCACACTGATCAGGAACAAAGTAATTAGCAGATTTCAAAGAAATCTTTAACCTTTTGGCAAAATGGATAACTGTACTGAAGAAGGCTCTGTAAACAGCCAGCTAAAATAAACTGCTATAGAAACAATATAAAGCAAAGGAAATGTCATGTTTATTCCTGTAGCCTTGGTCAGCATACATCTGATAATATATAATTTCTTCTGTAGTATAGTATTAAGAGACCAAAGCAATATCAGTAGTTTAGTATTAAGAGACCAAAGCAATATCAGCAGCATTTCAAAATGGGTTCAAAGTGAAATCAAGGGTGTAGCTGGATGATATGAGGCACATCTACTGCCTTATTAGTTCCACAGTAAAGTCTCAGCAACTACATGTGCAGCCCTATTAAGTCGTAGTAAACTAATTAATTATGTAGGGCTGGCAGGCTGACCCCCCCGGACCTCTGTAAGTCAGGGCTGCTTCAACCTGGCTCAACATGCTGTGGTCACAGGTGTAAATGTAAACGCAATGCCCAGGAGCAGTAAACTCTGGTGCAATATGTGCCAAAGTTTATTGTGTCACATTAATGTCATGTGTAGATGTGTCCACTGTCTACAACACAATTTATCACTCTCTCTACTTCCTGGGAGTGGCATTTCTTACACACCATAGTACTTTAGGCATGGAGTAGATGGAGTCTGGACAGGAGTTTCTTTTTCTTTCCTGGAGGCTGAAAAACCCCAATAATACTTTTCTCAAATGAAGTGCCACATGTAAGGGGGTGTGGAAAATCCTCATATGGCCTCTGCAGCAATCAGCTGACCTTTGGAGATTTATCTGGATATGTTTCCCATGGAATGCAGCGCTTTAAATTTTACCATAGATCCTAGGCAAACAAGGTTCTTTGGATAAATGCATTATCTTTCACTAGACCAACTAAATAGCTGGAAAAATTGTTCTTTGCAAGCTTTCAGGTACACACATCCTTCTTCAGGTGGGGGAGAGTCTGAAAAAGGGTGTTTGTACTAGAAAGCTTGCAAAGAACAATTTTTCCAACTATTTAGTTGGTCTAATAAAATATATCACATTTACCCAAAGAACCTTGTCTGCCTATGTTCTTAGACCAACATGGCTACAACCAACACCCCAAACCATAGATCCTAAAAATATCTAGGGTTTTTGAAATCTAGATACAGCATTTGACTCTCTAACCTCCAGCACTAGCAAATCACCCAGGCTAATTACACTTACGAAAAACCCTATTCTTATATTTGCTTTATAACAGAGTTCCCACTGAATTTGTAATGTGCTCTCTCTCTTTATTAGTCTGGAATAAGCTAATAAAAGGGCAGAGTGTAGAATCTGTAAATCCCTCAGAGACTTGAAGGGAGATGGAACCAGTCTGTATTGGTCAACATGAAGGTTGTAAAGAGGGTAAGATAGTTTCAATTAATTTACTTAACTTTACTGTTAGTGTTCTATAGTGTTAATTATTTGTACTGCAGTAGCACATCAATCCCCAGTCACCTGCTGTGCTAAGCAGTATACAAGCAAGTAAGAGACAATATCTGTGCCAAAAATCTTACAATGTAAAGAGACGAGACACAACAAGATACCATTTATAGAGACAAGGCAATCAATAGTGGAAATATGCAGAGCTACGTGGTTTTAAGTATGCTATTTTTAATATAAATTATAAGATATAAACAAACATTTACTAAAAACCTCTCTTTTTACATTTTTTTTTTCAAATCTGAAGACAGGAAATATGGCATGATAAGGGATCATTAATATGCGATTATCTTATTTGTATCTACTCTGAATCTAGGACTTGGGATATATTGTTGTTAAGTTTACTGTTTAAATTAGGTACATTTGTGTTAAATAGGAGAGGTATGGACTATCATATTTAAGAAATTAAATAAAACGAATGGCTGTGTAAATGACTCGCCTCATAAATTCACAAGGTAGAAAACTAAGATAAAGAACCAGCACTAAAAAAAAAAATTCACATGATCTGTGAGTGTGTGTGTGCGCGCGCGCACGTGCGTGCACACGTGTTAAACACTTAATTTTTATTAAGTGTTTTCACTTTTCATTAGACCTTCAGAAGTACAAATCATTGCTGGCAGAAAAAAGAAGTGAAGAATGTTTTTGGTTTGGGTTGAAAGAAGGCATCTCCCACTCATACATCCTTGTGACCGTTCTTGAGATATTCCTCTTGCCTTACATTTTTCTTAATTCACAGCCTTGAGCGCCTGTTCAATCAGGGGCTGCTAGTCATGTTGATCTGTACTGTACTGAATTCAGTAGGTCTTGCTTGCTGATGTGTGCAAATAGGAAATAGGATAAAAAAACCCTGGCTCCGTTCTAATTGATGAGGTAATCTAGAATTTGAACACACATTTACAGGGGTGAGAGAACTTAGCACGTTCATCTTCTAGTGCCCTATTTTACTCATTACACCACTGATTCTCAACTAGGGTCTATGGCACCCCTAGGTGCCATGAGAACCCTTCAGGTGCATCACAGCACTCAGTCACTGTTCAAGGAGGTAAATGTGCCACTTGTTCCTCCCCCTGCCTACCTCAGAGACCCACAGACAAGGGGCACCAATGGCTGCCCCCTTCTTCCCTCCAGCAGCTCTTGCACTGGACACTCTGAGCAGCGTGATCTCCTGAAAGCAGGCAGGTGGAGGGGGCAGACATGCACACAGAGCCATGCTTTTCAGCTAAGCTCATGCCCTCGTTCCTTGCCTGCTCCTGGGCTACTGAGAAGGGTAGCAGGGGCACAGGGTCTCTGGACTCTGGTGTGAAGTCCCCAAATGAGCAGCCACAGTGGCAGGGGCTGTGCTTCTTCCCTCAGGTACAGACTGGGGGATAGGAAGGAGGTTCCTCACTTTCTAGGCCTCGTGCTCTGTGTGCCTTCATGTCCCACATGGGTGCAGCCTTGTCCCCATCACCTGGGTATCCCTGGACTCTGTCCATTTTGGCCCTGGGGCTGAAGTTCAGGGGTAATTGTTCTGGACCAGAAATTGGCCTGCCAGTTCCCAGTCTCCAGCAGTGACCTAGACTCACATGAAGGGGGTCAAGGTGCCACACAGAGTAAATATGCATGGTGCCAGATAGAGCCAGGAAAGTAGCCTGAAGGGGTGACATGTTCTATTCTATTCTGGTAATGTGATTAATAACGTATTAATTAAATATGTTTATCTTCTTATATTCATGTCGTATTTATATTAGTTTTTGAAATGGGGTGGGTGCCACTAAATTTTGGACACTTGCAGAGGGGTGCCTTGAGTCTAAAAATGTTGAGAACCACTGATTTACACAGTATCTTACCGCTTTTCCCCCATGGGGACAGACTGTATTTTCTTATAGTACTATTAATACCTCCAGGCACTCTGCAAAAAAGATATCCCCAACTAGGGCTCTCTTGGAAGGGGCTAAATTCATAAGTGACTTGGAAAGGAGTGGAAATCTCAATTGATATAAATGCACTGAGGAGAATAGAAGGTGGCTATACAAAATAAAGTTAAAGTACTGATGGTACCTTGCATATTGTTTTGTTCTTCATCAGGAATATTACAGACAGTTAGACTCCCTTATGCATTGCAGATATTAGGTCTAAGACATATTTATTTGTATTAAGGTACCATCTAATTCCCTGAAATAGATTAGAACCCCTTTATACTAGAAGCTGTACAAAACATGTAATGATTATAGTCCCTTCTTCATAAAAATGTAGTTTTGTTAATGACAAGGTATAAGAAATAGCTAAAACAAACAAGCATAAGGAAGGTGGTGATTGAACAAGGTATCAGTAACACAAGCATGTTTTGCATAGACTAGTTATGCATACTATTTAGTATGCCACCTGCCTAGCAGAAGCTTGCATACGGTCATATTTACTCCACCTTACGTAGCACATGTGAATGTGATCCTGTGTATCTGATCAATATCGAAAATGGCTTCATATTTCCAAGATTATCTACCAGCAGTTTGTCACGTAGGTTTATTCTCCCTGTAAAGCCTCATAGTTTGTTATTCTGTTTTTTCCCCCAAAGAAAGCTTTCTCAGTTGCACTGTGAAAACAATATAATGTTATTGACCTGGATTAACACTGTCCCTTTTTCCTAAATTGTGTTTGTTTGTTTCAGACTTTGACTTGATTTTTCATCTTGGATCTTTCTTCACTATACAATAGGACAGGATGTATAAGCTAGGTAGACATTCAAAAAGCCTGAGGCAGAATCATTCTAAGTTATATGATTTACTCTAAGTGCTCTAGGTTAGATTGGGAGTGAACAGAATACATGCTTGCCCTTTGGTTGGGGGGCACACAGGCTGCCTGCACTGGCTGAGGCTCATAGACAGCGGAAGGCTGGGGCTAATGGGGCTTAGCCTCCCCCAAACTGGGCTGGCAACAGCAGCTCCAGCACCACCACCACCGCAGTGCCGCACTCAGTATCCCTGCTGCACACTCCTCTGCTGCTGCACACACAGCTCCAGCACATGCTGGACCCGGAACGGCCCTGTGGGAGGGAGAGGTTGGGTCAGGTGGGTGCGCTCCACACCAGCTAGTCCCCCCCAAATAATATTTTCTAGTGCTGCTTATACAAGGCCAGCAGGTTGGGGGTGCTCTTGCAGACCTCCCAGCAATCTCCCTGGGCTGCTGGACATTGCTGAAGGCAGCTGAGCACAGCCTAGTGGCTGGGCCATCCCTGACTGGCTGCCAAGCAAACACGCTTCCCTCCACTGCCACATCATCTGGTCAGCCACAGGCTGCAGGCAGCCAGTAGAGGGAAGCATGCTTACCCTGCAGTCCGATTGTGCTCCAGATCTATGGAGCTGCACCCACTTGCAGTGGCCTAGGGGTCCCTGGGCTTTGTCTGGGGGTGGGTGCCTGGAGGTCTTTCCCAGACAGAGGACAGAAGCAGAAGGGGGAAAGCAAGGCTCACGAGCTGCCAGCGGGGAGGCGGTGCCAGTGGCATACCCCACATTCCTGGCTCGGGTCAGTGGGACACAGAGTGTGCCACCTCTGTCCTGGTTCCATCCAAGCCGCAGGACCCATATGCTGAAGCAACTCAGGAAAGGGCTTGGAGGATTTCCACCGATACCTCACCCCAGAGCCAGCACCAAGTTTTCAGCTGAAGCCCCTTCCCCAGCAGCTGAAGTGCTCCAGTGTCCCTGAGGAGGGCAAGGGGGGTAGCCACTGACTTGGGACTGCAATGCCTGGCAGGGGGCAATTTTAGTGCCAAGACTGAGGGGACAGCAGGTTCCTGTTCAACAATGCATGGAACAGGGCTTGCAGCTGGCCCTCTCCCACCTCTCTGAAGAGTGGTGTCACAGACCACTGAGGAGGGAGGGGTTGAGAGCAGATGTCAGAGACAAAGGTGGATCCACAGGTGTCCCAGCCATGTGAGTCCAGAGGGCAGAGCTGGGCTGCAGTGCCAAGAGCCAGCAGAAGACCCCAGGAAAGGCTCTTGCACATGCACACTCACGTACACTCCCTGCATGCTCCCCAGATCAGGGTATTGGCTTGGGACTCTCCAGGCAGCCGCAAGCACTACAGAGAGCTGGGGACCCCCAATGTTTGCCACAGACTCTCCAGGAGCAGGGCAGGAGGGGGAAAGCAGCTGCTCAGTTTGCCTGACCCCAGCCAGGGTTTTGTCCTTTGTTCCATTGATTTGCTCTGTTGCCAGCCACCGTCACCACTTCTGAGGTCAGGGGAGGAGAGCTGGTGAGCCTGGTGATAAGACCACGCTAGAAACGGACCCATCTGAGCTGTGCCAGCCCAGCCAACAGCAGCCGGTGCTCAAGCAGCAGGCACGGCTAGGGCTGGGGCTGGGGCTCATTTGTCTCACCAGACTGTGGCTCCTCTTCCCACACTGGAATTGCCTGCTTCCCCCCACCCACCTCAGTGAACAGAACCCCACAGCTTCATGGGAAAGGGCTTCAGCTGGGAACTCAACGCTGGCTCCTGGGTGGGTGGAGAAATCCTCTGAGTCCTTCTCAGGGCCGCTCCAGTGCATGGGTCCCGGGACTTGGATGGAACTGGGACAGAGGAGGGACACTGTACCCTGCCAACCCAGGCTTGGAATGTGGGGTACACTGGTGGCACCACCTCCCCACCCCAGCAGGGAGTCCTGCTCACCCTTCTCCACCTCTGTCCTGCCTGGGACTGACAGCTGACTGGAGGCAGGAGGTGGAGCTGGAGATAGCGGTTTGCTGACTTGGCTCTGTGACAGCCTGGGGGTAGGGCCTGCTGGGCACTTGCCTGGAGCAGCCAAGCATAGGCCAAGTTCCAGTGCACCTCCCTGCAAGGGAGGGCTAGCGGAGACCTGCACAGGAGCCTGGGATGCCAGGAGAGCAACCTAACTTGATTCAATAGGGGATTTGGTACAGAAGTTCGCTGCACTGGACTAACCTAGTTCACATACATCTGAGTGCATATTGTTCCAAGACTTTCTTAGACCGAGTTCTGCCATTTTTTGTCCAGTCTATGTGCTCTGAACTTCTGTACTGTGATGGGTTTGGTTCAGTTTCCAAGTGCTTATTTCAAATTATGTGTAGCACCTGTACCTAGCTTTAGAGTGTCAGGTATTCCTAGCATCAGAGCATCTCAGCACTATGCGCTATGCCAATATCATAGGAAGTGGCAAATTCATTGGTAGATACTGCCACAGCATGAAAACAAGAAGAAAGTGTTTTGGGGCAGATAAGCAAACGATCTGTACTAGCCAAAATAGGCTCACTAAAAACACTTTGCTTTTAACAGTCTACAAAGTCTCTATAAAGAAATGAGTAGACCTTGGACTAAAATAACAGAATCAATGTTGGAGTTAGGGATAGATCTAATGCAGAGAATAAGAACTTGTATATGAATCAGGACTTCTCAATAGCATGAATGCCTATGTTCAGGTTCCAACATCTGTAATTAGATTATTCATATAATGACAGCTGACAACATGACAGCTGTTTTGATATTTACAGTAATAATATCAATTGAGACCCATAAGCTCCTAAGCTTCTGTCTCAGCTGGAGAGAATGGGTATCAATTACCATCAGAATAGTGATGAATTCACTGTATTTTAAAGATTGAATAACATATTCTAAGTAAAAACTAGGTTGCATATCTAATAAATAACAAATAATATTGTTGTTAAATAATTAGGGGAGGAAACAGTTTCCAAAATCAAATTTCTTATCACATTCATGATAAAAGATGTTATGTTATATTTACATTACACAGGTCAGAAGAGGGGAAGAAGAAATTACACATATTTGAGTCAGCAAAGCTTGATGGCATTTACCATGCAATACTTAAGGAACTAACCAGAGCAATCTCTGAACCTTTAGCAATTATCTTCAAGAAGATGGGTGAGGTCCTGCAGTGTTGGATGCATAATAACCTTAAGCATGGGAGAAAGGATACCCATCAGTTTCATTTCAACACCCAGAAAGATATTAGTACACTTTATTAGTCAATTTGTAAGCCCCCGCAGGAAAAGTTGATAGGAAATAGCTCATAAAAATTGCTGAGAACAAGTTATGCTAGATCAATCAATTACATTAATTTCTTTGACAGAGTAATTGGCCTACTGGATAAGGAGGATGCTACAGAAGTGATAGATAGATAGATAGATAGATAGATGTTTTTTAATAAATGTCCCATGTGACATTCTCATGAACAAATTAGGGAAACATGATCTAGACAAAACCAGTATATAGTAACTGAGGGGACATATGCAATCCTGCAGGGGACTGACCTGAGTCCAGTGCTGGTCAATATTTTTATTAATGATCTGGATAATAGAATAAAAAGCATGCTTATAAAATGTGCACATGAAGCCAATCAGAAGGGGTTGCAAGTTCTTTAGAGAATAAGACTAGAATTCAATATACTCTCAGTGCATTAGAAAAATGGTCTGAAATCAATAAGATGGATTTAAAAAATGAGAAGTGCAAAATTCTAGAGATAAGAAAGAGAAATCAAAGGACAAATACAAAATCGGGAGTAACTGGCTAAGCAGTGGTACTGCATAAAGGCACTGTGGGTGACGGTGGAAGACAAACTGAATTTGAGACAACTAAATGATGCTGTAGTAAGATGCAGAAACTTAAGTATTGTATCTATGAGTACATGCAGACATTACATTTAGATTGACCTAACTACAGCTAGGTCTAAGTGAAAACCTGTGAGGAAAAGTGAATGGAAATGGGTATGTTTAGTTTTGGGGAAAAAAATTCTGGGGGGTGACATGATAACAGTCTGTCAGTATGTAAAAGGCGGTTGAAAAGAGGACAACAATCACTTGTTCTTTAAGGCATAGAGAATAGGACAAAAAGAAACAATATTAATTTTCAGCTAGAGAGATTTAGATTAGATTTCTGTAACTACAGGAACCGATAAGCACCGGGAGAGGTTACTATAATTATTTTAGCTGGCATTTACCAAGCATCTCCGAGTGTCTCAAAATGTTATTTTTATTATTTATTGGTATTATCATAGTACACAGGAACTCTAGTCATGCACCAGGACCCTATTGCCCTCATCACTACAAACCTGAAACAAAAAATGGCATATGTCTCAGAGAGCTTCAGTCTAAGATGGATAGAACAGATACATCCAGACAAACATGAAAGCATGATAAAACAAGGTTATAATAGTAGTCAGTAGGGTAGGCAGCAGTCATACGACCTCAGTAGTCTGACTACTGTCAAGATTTTTTTTATCAGTATCATGGTAAAGAAGGTATCATAATAAAGTGAGGACACCTGAGTAGTACTATAGATTCATAAAGGGAGCTCTGCTTAAGAGTGAGAACAGTATGGGAGAAAACAAAGTTGCAAGGCTATAATTATCTTATTATCTCCCTCCTCCTCCTTCTTTCCTCCTCTCTCATCCCTATTCTCTTACCCTACTCCCCTGCAATATATGTTAGGTATTATTCACTCTATTTTATGGATAGAGAACCTAAGGTCTAATACAGACATCCAATTTTGTACAAAAGTACAGATTTTCAGGCTTTTCCTCTTAGAGTAAAAATGGCCATTCCAGGAGAAAAATAACCTGGGAACAACCTGGAGGACAGTATGTGTTGTGGCTTCTCTCAGAAGAGAACAGTCCTCCAGCATCCTGCCTCTCCCCCCAGAGGAAGACAAGGACTCTGCTGCTCCAGCAGGGAGCAGAAAACACCCGCTCCACAATCCCCACATTGTACTGTAGGGAAGCACAGGGTGATCTTTGGCAATCTGGGCCATCAGCCAATCAGGGCTGCCCCATGCACAGCTTGCATCTGTTGAGACAGACTAAGGGAACATGCAGAGTATACTGAGAGGTGTACACAGGCCCTCCCCTCCAAATGCCGGCCCCCACTCCACAGCACTGCAAGCTGTCCACTCTTCAGGGCCTCAAAATATGAATGTCTCTACATGCAGCTCTGGGTAAATTCCTCTACTAGGAGAAGTTACCCTCCCCCCGCCCCAGACCCCTATCTCGCACCTATTGTCTTCCACCCCTCTGATCCTCACTGCTACACATTTGCAGTTTGGTTACTATTGTACCCAAGAGAGTGCACAATTCCACAGCAGACTCCCTGTATGCCTGAAGAAGGATGTTTGTGGCCAAAAGCTTGCAAAGAATATTTTTTCCAAATATTTACTTGGTCTAATAAAAGATATCATATCTACCTTAAAGAACCTTTGAGTATGGGGCCGCTGCTCAACAACTCAGAAAGCTGGTTCCCGCACTCAGGAGAAAACTGAACTCCTGAATGACTACTTTGCTTCAGTATTTCACAAGACCAAGGGGAAAATCATGCCAGACAGGGTACAGAATGGGCATGGTAGGAATGACCACCTTCCTACTACTGCTGTAGAACCAGTGCATGATCAATTAAAAAAAATAGACATATATCAGTCAGCAGGACCGGATGAACTTCATCTGAGAGTGCTGAAGGAGCGAGCCAAAGTCATCGCGGAACCCCTGGTGAAACCCTTCCAAAACTTGTGGCACTCCAGAGAGGTCCCTGAGAACTGGAAGAGAGACAATGTTGTGCCCATCTTCAGGAAGGAGAGGAGAGAGGGCCTGGGTAATTATAGGCCAATTAGCCTAACTTCTATCCCAGGGAAAATCCTGGAAAAAATTATTAAGGAATCTATGTGTGATAGGCTTGCAAAAGGTAGGATTCTGAATGACAGCCAGCATGGCTTTGTCATGGGCAGGTCTTGTCTTAGCAATCTCATATCCTTCTACAACCAGATAACTTGCCACCTGGATAAGAGAGAAGAGGTTGACATTGTATACCTTGATTTCCAAAAGGACTTTGATCTGGTAACCCATGATGTTCTCATGAGAAAATTGGAGGATTGAGGGTTTAGCTGTGTGACAGTTAGGTGGGTAGGAAGCTGGCTGTGGGGGAGGACCCAGAGAGTCATAGTGAATGGATCTGTGTCATCCTGGTGAAAAGTGGCCAGTGGTGTTCCTCAGGGGTCAGTGCTTGGTTCAGCTCTTTTCAGCATGTTTAACAATGATTTGGATGTGGGGGTGAAGAGCTCACTGGCCAAGTTTACTGATGAAACCAAGGTTATGAGGAAGCATGGTCACACTTGAAGATAGGCTACAGATACAGGTGCAACTAGACAGGCTAGTAAGTTGGGCGGATCAAAACCAGATGAAGTTCAACATCGAGAAATGTAAAGTGCTCCACCTGGGGATGAATAATCCTCAATGCGCTTACTGGCCTGGCAGAGCCAAACTGACCAGCACCATGAATGAAAGAGACCTAGGGGTAATAATTGACCAGAGTATGAATATGAGCTGTCAGTGCGACACTATAGCCAGTAGGGCAAATAATACTCTGGCATGCATCAATTGATGCATCTTAAGCAAAACCAAGGAAGTGATTCTCCTGCTTTACTCAGCATTGGTAAGACCACAGCTGGAGTACTGCATCCAGTTCTGGGCACCAGACATTAACAAGGACATGGTAAAGCTTGAGAAAGTCCAGAGACGAGCCACCCATATGATTAAAGACTTGCACAGCAAGCTGTATGAGGAAAGACTAAGGCACCTGGGACTCTTCAGCCTAAAAAAGAGAAGGCTGAGAGGGGACTTGGTAGCAGCTTACCACTACATCAGGAGAGTACACTAAGAGCTTGGCGAACAACTGTTCACCAGGGCACCCTTGGGGAAAACCATGAGTAATGGCCACAAACTCCTGGAAGATCATTTCAGGTTCAACGTTAGGAGAAACTTCTTCACAGTTAGGGTGTCCAGACTGTGGAATATCAGAGGTGGTGCAATTGCCTACCCTGGAAATCTTCAAGAGGAGACTGGATGGTCACCTTGTTGGAGTCACCTGACTCCCATTGTCTTTCCTGTCTAGTGCAGGGGGCTGGACCCAATGATCTTCCAAGATCCCTTCCAGCCTTACAATGCATTAATCTATGGATCTAAACCTTGTCTACCAGGAGAACAAACCTGGAAGAATTCTCCCAGATTATTTGAATGTGGGTAGACAGCATAAGCCACAGAGAAGTCAGAAGACTTGTGCAAATCTATACAAGCCAGTGGAATAATAAAGAACAGAACACCAGTATCCTCATTCTTAGTCCACTGATGGAATAAGTGTTATTTGCACTTTCTATCTACTGTATTTACTTGAATCCAAGATGAGGGTTTTTTCCCCCCATTTAACATGGGGGAAAAGGCTCTCATCTTGGATTAAACTATGAGGCACTAGAGAGGTGGGGATGGGCAGGAAGATGCTGAGGCTCCAGCTCCAGCTCTGGCTGCTGTCCACCCCCCCACCCCCCGCAACCTCTGTCTCCCTGCCTCTCCCTCCTGCAGCTTTTCCCCTATCACCTGTCTGCCTCCCTGTAGCCTCCATCCCCCACACCCTGCTCCATCTTTCCCCACATCCCCTTCTCTATACCCTCTGCCACCTGTCTGTCCCACACCCCTCTACCTTTGCTCCACTAGGGTCAGAGCTGCTATGCCATCACTACCAGGCCAGGCTGGGCCTATGCTGTATGCCCTAGGTTGCAGTGGGGTTAGAGCCTGCCAGAACAGAGCAAAGGTAAGTGACTACAGGGCTCTGGGTGCAAGCGTAAATGAGACAGGGGCTCAGGTTGTGCTCTCCTCAATCCTTCTGGTCAAGGGGAAGGGCCCAGGGAGCAGCAGATGCATCCTGCAGATCAATGCATGGTTCCACAGAAATGGTCACAAGTAAAAGGATTGCTAGGAAGAGATGGAATCCACCTGACAAAGAGAAGGAAGAGCATCTTTACAGACAGGCTCACTAACCTAGTGAGGACGGCTTTAAACTAGGTTTACCAGGGGACGGAGACCAAAGCCCTGATGTAAATGGGGAAGTGAGTGACCCGGAGGAAGCGCAAGCAGGAGGGGGCAACAATGGTGGTGTTCTCATTCTTCCTGAGAAAGAAGGTCAATTGGCTAGTTACCTCTGCTAACTATACATGAATGCACAGAGCCCGAGAAACAACCAGGAAGAATTAGGAGTCCTCGTACAGTCATGGAACTATGATGTGATTAGAATAACAAGAGACTTGGTGGGATAGCTCTAGAGGCAGATGAAGTTGTACTGGGGTCCTGAGAAAACACAAAATTGGAGGCCCCTTCCCCCCACGTGCACTGGCTGCAGGAGGGGGAGGGACCCCTTTCCCTCTTGGTGCTGGCAGGGGAGGCTGTGGGAACCCTTCCAGGCTGGGGATTGTGGGGGGCACATGCCCACCTCTTTTCCCTACTACCTGCCACCTCTCCCCCACTATGACCAAACATACATACACATAGGCATGCACACAGACAGGCATGCACTCTACTCTCACTCACTCTCTGCACATGGACACAGACAGAAACACAGTCTTCCTGCCATGAACACCTACACATAATCACACACATGCACAGATGTACACACACACCCACACACACACACAGAAACAGATGCATACAGATGCAGATGTGCACACACACAGATGCACAGATGCGTGCACACATGCACACATGTGCACACACACACAGATGCGTGCACACACACAGATGCATCCACACACACACACAGATGCGCACGCAGACGCACACACACACACACTCACATGCACGCATACAGACATGTGTACACACAGACACACATGCATACAGAGACACACAAGCACAGACATGCACATGCACAAGCACAGACATGAACAACAGAGACAGAGAGACACATACACCCAGCCACACAAGTTCCCCTCGCAGGACCTCCTCCCTCCCCATTCTCAATCACTCTGAGATTGTGCATGTGGGCTTTGTTACAGGACACTGTCCCACTTTGGGCAAACTGCTCTTGCTCAGCTCCTCCCAACTCCTAGAGTGCTAGGGGAGATAGGTCACAGGTGGTGGACTGGAGACACTGTGGACAGCAGCCAGAGCATCTCCCTGGAGGACCAAGCTTCTGTTTATTCTGGTGCACACTGTTGTAGCGTGTGCCATGGCACTTTACTTTCCAGGATTTTTTAAAAATTGTTTTTGCTACCTGGAAATCCTAATATCAAACTTGGCTGCCATGCTGCAGATTTGCAGAATGGGGAACATTTTAACATTCCATGTGTGTGGTTTGTGGTGCTGCAAAGAGAACAGTGGAACCACAAACTGCACGTGCCTGCATGTGGGGATGTGGCCATGAGCTTCCACAAGGAGAAGTACAAAGTTCTGCACTTAGAACAGAAGAATATCATGCACTGGTAAAAGCTGGGAACCAACTGGTAAAGTAGCAGCTCTGCAGAAAAGGACTTGGGGATTACAATGGACAAGATGCTAAATATGAGCCAACAGGGTACCCTTGTTGTGAAGAAGGCTAACGGCATACTGGGTTGCATTGGTAGGAGCACTGCCAACAGATCAAGGGAAGTAATTATTCCCTTCTATTCAGCACTGGTGAGGCCATTTTTGGAGCACTGTGTCCAGTTTTGGTCCCCCGACTACAGAAAGGACATGGAGAGAGTTCAACAGAGGGCAACAAAAATGGTTAGAGGACTGGGGCACATGACTTCTGAGAAGAGACTGAGGGAACTGGGCTTATTTAATCTAGAGAAGAGAAGACTGAGGGAGGATTTAATAGCAGCCTTTAACTACCTGATGGTGGTTCCAAAGAGGATAGAGCTGGACTGTTCTCAGTGGTGGTAGATGACAGAACAAGGAGCAGTGGTCTCAAGGTGTAGCAAGGAAAGTTTAGGTTACATACTAGGAAAAACTCTCTCACTAGGAAGGTAGTAAAGCACTGGAACAGGTTCCCCAGAGAAGTTGTGGAATCTCCATCTGTGGACGTTTTTAAGACCCAGCTAAAAAAGCCTTAGTTGGAATGATCTAGTTGGGGATGGTCCTGCTTTGAGCAAGGTTTGGACTAGAAGGCCTCCTGAGGTGCCTTTCAAACCTAATTTTCTTTGATTCTAAGGGTAAGCAACTGGAGGGGGGGGGATGTGAGACACAGACTGTGGGTGGAAGGGAGAACGGGGGCTTGAGACTGGGGACAGCAGGCAGGGGAGCAGAGGTGGTAAGGGGGCAGTCACAGGAGACAAGGTGAGTGAGTAAGGGGACAGGGGTCAAGCTGTTTATTCTTCCTCACTGCCTGCCCCTTCAGTACTCCCATCCCCTGCCTCTCCATTGTCTTCCCTACCACCTGTTCCCCCACTACCTACCCTACTGCTTTCCCCCAACTTCCTCTCCCACTGCCTGCCCCCCTACCACTGCTTTCCCCCCTTCAGTGGAGGGAACAAATTTAAGGTAACCTTCCAATAATTAAATTCTAAACATGGAAAATAATAACAAACTTATACATTTTCCATGTATAGAATCTAATTATTGGGCAGTTATTTTAAATTCAGGGTCATCTTGGATTTGGATAAATATGGTATATAGATAAATAAAAAAGGTAACTGGCTATGCTGCCTGTCTCACTGAATGTCTTTACCAGAACTCTTGTATAGTTACAATAGAATCCTTACACTGTCTATCCTGTAGTCTAAACTTTATCTAAGATCAGATGTTTCCAGTTACCCAGCATATATGATTGCCCAATGAATATTAATGATTTAGTCTCAACATCTCATTGACGTTCAACATCTCATTGACGTAGCAAAGGATTATAATTTCCATTCTGAGATAGGGAAGTAAGACACGAAAATACTTCTTAAGGTCCTATGATGTACTGGCTAAAGGCATGGGCAGCAATAAATAAAGATCATATTCAACAGTCAAGGAACAGAGAAAAAGGGAGATGGAGATGATTTATCAGAACACTTTTTTCATAGCAGTTTGACTAGATTATACTTTATTGTGGGTGACTAGAGCTTATCTTGCTTACATGGATTGTTGTCAGTGTATTAGCATATATATGTAAAACATGTGGGACTGCTAAATTAGAGAATAAACCCAGATCAGCTTACCTGTTTACACATCTATTTATTTATTTAAACTCTTATTTAGTTGCTTTCCTTCCATTGGAATCAATGAATTTGGCACCTGACCACCTTTGTGAATCTAGGCCTCATGGACTCCAATTCCTAGACTCAGTAATATGTGTTAGGCCCTGATGCTTGTATGTATACTACCAGGGCCAGCCTGTCCTATACTGCAAAACCTGCAGCCACAGGGGGCCCTGCAGCTAAGGGGCCCCTTGCTTCCAGCGGCCCCCCCCCGCCCCCTGCCGCTACCAATTCTGCCGCCACCAGCTTCTGTGGCTGCTCACCCCCTCACCCCACCTCTACCCCTACCCTCCACCGTCTCCAGCTTCTTCAAGGTAGGGTGACCAAAAACTATTTCTTGCAGGGGGCCTCAAAAAATTGTGGGCCGGCCCTGTATATTACTATACCAGATTTGACAGCAGTTGTTTGAAACTATTTATTTTATACTTCTTACACAATATTTTTGTGGTATGTAGACTGATTTTGTGCACCAATGGTATTTTAATGTCTTGTGAGAAACTGGTCAGGCAACATTTTTAGTCTTGGTCTAGATTAACAGAAAGTGTTAATTCATCACTCCTCTCAAATTCTGTAGCCAGCCCTTAATATCACTGCATAACTCACAATGATTTATTTTTAAAAATGTACCAAGAGAGACATATGGTGAAGAAGAAAGTAAATGTATGACAGGTTAATCTATATATGCAAACCACATGGTATAAGAAAAACATATTTTCAGTTCCCTTTTTCATGCAGGTCTAGGGAACTGAAAATGAACCATCTACAATAATCACCTGCATTTTATAACCATGGAGAGTTCAAAGCCAATTATAAAATGTTTGCATTTACAAAATGAAAATATTACCTTAAAAATAGAAGCTGTATATTCTCATGCATCATTTACCACAAGTAGCCCTGCATCTCGAGTACAGTATTTTGGTTTTTTTGCAGGAAAAATAATCAGAATGCACAATTTCAAAAATGTGGGTCAATTTACAATATGGTTAACTGCAACTTAAAATTCGAGTATATTCCCAGAGTATACATGGATATATTTGAAAAATATGCCACATCCACATAAAATCTATGCATATAAAAAAGGGAGAACAATAAGCAAAGCTGTTCCAAGTTCACCGTGTGTCATACAAAACACATGGAACAAAATATTAATTGCCCAAAGCACTTGGTATTTAATTTAAGAAAATACACAAGTTCATTTAATGAACAGAAGGAACGTGGGAAAGAGAACATGCGGTTACATAAATTAGTCATGTGACTAATTAGTAGGTTTAACATTAAAAAATATATATGTATATTTTAAGACATAAACAACTACATATTATTAATGCTATAAGGAATCTCCCCTGGCCATCTGCCTGTTCACCATAAAAACATATTTAGCCTGTTACACTTCCTGGGGAACATAAAAGTGCCGCCTGAGTGGGATTTTCCTTTGCTAACAGTCACTCCTCCCACTCAAAGACTGTGATCAAACTTTGCTCACAGCATTACACATCACCACTACCCTGCAGTTTATATTGGTATGTAAGCTGCAGAATTAAAATATAATCCCTCCTCAGACAATGAGAGGGAAAAAAAAAGAAGAAAGGGACAGCTGCTCCACACCCTCTACTTTAAATGTCAGTGCCTATATTTCTTTGTAACTGAATACGATCATGCAAATTTATAACTGGACCATCCCAAAATACTACTATGGCATTCTGTTTATATCAGTCCCTTCGCTAGTTTAGAAAGGATGTGCACAGGACCGCTGATCCACCCCATTTCAACATGTCACCAAGAAGCCTAAGTGGTGGAGACAGTCTTGCAGTGTTCTTTGATTCAGAGATTTTCACTCTAATGTGGAAGAAGAAATCCTGCCCATACAGAAGCTTATTGGAGATTTGCCACTGGCTTCAACAGATCCAGGATTTCAGCCAGGTCTCTGAATGATAACATAAGAGGCTTGCTGCTGCTTATTATAGAGCCATAATTTAATTTTTTTACTATATTGTACACTAATATTTGCACCAAGTTGCCATTAATATACCAATTTTATGATGAAAGTATGAAAAAGAACCTCTCTAGACCTCCAGGTTTTTTAGTTAAAGAGAAAAAGAGAGGGATCATAATGAAGTTGAGTTTAAGAGATTAATACTCTATAATACCTTTTTAATATTTCTCCAGGACTGTCTCAAAATGTCAGCTATTCCTAAATCAAGAGAAACTATAAATGGGCCTTTTCAGGGGAGAATACTGTAGATTTTTTTTGTCCATGGTGGTTTCAAATCTTCACTTCTAAGAGCTATGTTTCTTGCTGTTGTACAATGGAATCATATGCCTGTTTTGCTCTGCCATAAAGATAGCTCCCATAAAAAACAAGTTGCATATTCAGGTGATTTTCATAATAGTAATGTTTATGGGGTTTTCTTCTGAATGAGAACAAACCTTTTAAGTGGTTGCTCTCTGTTTTAAAACATACCTTCAAACTAATAGTTTACCACTGCTATAATCTAAATTGTTCATGCACCCTATGTTTGCCTAATGATGATTTTTTCTTCTGGTAACTTGAGACACTTTTACACGTGCTCCAAGGGTTGAGTGTGGCTGGGGTCAGCACTTTAATTAGAGTGGCTCCGAGAGCTGTCCTAATTAAAGCACCGCAGTGTCTTGTGTATCAGCATCCCCATGTTTCAAAATGGTGGTGGGGGCGCTTCATAGTTTCATAGTTGGTAGGGTCAGAAGGGACCTGAGGAGATAATCTAGTCCGACCCCCTGCCGTGGCAGGAAAGAGTACTGGGGTCAAACAACCCCGGCCAGATGTTCATCCAGCCTCCTTTTAAAGACCCCCAGGGTAGGAGCCAGCACCACTTCTTTTGGAAGTTGGTTTCAGGTCCTAGCCGCCCTGACTGTGAAACAGCGCTTCCTAATGTATAGCCTGAAACTACCCTCTGCCAGCTTGTGTCCGTTGTTTCTTGTAACTCCCGTGATTGCTCGGGGGAACAGAGACTCTCCCAATGCCTGCTGGTCCCCCTTGACTAGTTTGTAGACTGCCACTAGATCCCCTCTCAGCCTTCTCTTTTGGAGGCTGAACAGGTTCAGGTCCCTTAGCCTCTCCTCCTAGGGCCTGCCCTGCTGACCCTGGATCATGCAGGTGGCCCTCCTTTGGATCCTCTCAATGCTGTCCACATCCCTCCTGAAGTGCGGTGCCCAGAACTGGACGCAGTACTCCAGCTGCGGCCTGACCAGTGTCGCATAGAGGGGGAGGACCACCTCTATGAAAGCTTGTTCTTCAAGCTTTATTTCAAGCACCCCCACCACAATTTTTAAGCATGGGGACACTGATGCACTAGATGTGGGAGGCTGCTGGAGCACACCAATTATCATGCTTCAGCAGACTCAGTTAACCAAGTCTGCTCTGATTGAGTCTTCTCCAATAAGTTGTAATTACAGCATGTCAGAGCAGCCTCCACACTCATGTACAGGCACCCTTGGGCTTTAAGGGTTTACTTCTTAGTGTGACAGGACAGCAACAAGTTTAGGCCCTGGGCCCTTACAAGGGCACTAGCAAGGCTGTTACTACTTCTTTATATGAATTCCTGTAAATAAAAAAGTGCTGTTTCCATACCACAAGCCTCATCCAGATACTAGGGGTGTGAGAAGCAGGCCGTATTTGATTTGGATTTGGTCCAAATAGGGGACAGTGATTTGATTTGTTGATTAGGATCACTGTCCCCAATTCAATTCAGCTGAATCTAAATCTGAAGATTCGATGTGATTCAGCATTTTTCTACATACCTCGAGGTACCAGACGTGGCTCGTGAATGCTAAGATAGTGGGGTGGATGGAGCATCCCACAGGAGCATGGGGGGTCCGGAAATGGACCAGAATTACTTCCACTTCCAGCATTCCACTTCCACTTCCACTATTTACACCCCAGCATCACAGCAATCATGAGTTGCCTGGTACCTGGAGGTACATAGAATAAACATTTAAAGTTGTGTCTATGTTCAAATCTCCAAATCTTTCCAAATCTCTCCGAATCAATTCAGAGGATTCCAATTTGATTCAGAGAGATTAAAGGGTCTCCTGATTCAATATGGATTTGGAGATTTGGCCACTGAATCGGGCCAAATCTCCACCAAATCGAATCAGTGATCAAAGCTTCACAGAGCCCTACCAGATACTACAGATTCCATAGAGCTCATTTGCCATAAGTCTTTATCATCCTACCTATATTTATGCACATACTTTACTTTTAAACTTCACTCTCTTTTTCCTCAAACACATTTTAATTTAAAGAGTCACCGCTAGATGATTACACAGACACAGTCAATCTAAAGAATATTTTGTAAGTCAATTACAGTTTTAGAACCAGTAGCTATGCGATTCTAGTGAAAATTAAAACTGATATAAATTTGTAGTAATGCATATTGATTGCTCTCTTGAAGCTCCATAAAACATGAATGCAACTTCAATCATTGTATTGTAATCTAGGATCCAGCATTTCTACAATGAACTGGAGTAATTTCCATTAGTGTGGGGCTATTATCAAAACTCTCAGAAAATCTTACTTTTTTGGGTTTTTTTATCAAACCCCTGTTCATGAAGTGAGTCTAAAAGAATCCCAAATTTAGTTTTATTAAAAAGATGTAACCAAGTTTATCCTAAGAGCTCATAAATCTAAAAGCAAATTGAAAAATATCCAAATAATATTGATTTTTTTTCAAAATCTCATTATTTTAAAAACTATGTGTTGATTTTTAGAGTCTGACTCATGATTTTTGTTCCCTTGAAACTGACAATTTTGTGGATTAAAATGCAAAATGAGGTTCCCATTCAGGCTAAGGCCCTTTGCATGGTGCTAGAGCAGTTAAGACATCTCACCACAGCTCTGGTGGTGTGAGTTCAAGCCCTGCTCTAGACTTCTGTCAAAGACTGCTCCCAGTTGAGCACTCCCTGCCATTACTACATTTTCCTCCCTCCTTTCAGGTGCAGAAATCAGCTTCTCTGCTTAAGACCCATGTTCCCATTTGGATAAATACTTTCCAAGGGATAGATACATGTGGTATGTAAATAAATACAGTATTAGCCAGATCACTTCTTTGTGTACCATTAGTTAATGAAATCTGGCAACACTAACCCAATGGACTGTTAGGCTCAGTAGGGCATTTGACTTGACTGTAGCCACTTCACACACCAGCTAAAGGCACTGTACTAGAATAAAGGTACTTCAGATGCCCTGGATCTAGCTAGAAAAGAATAAATCTTACATAGAAACTAGGAGAAAGACAGCCATATGCTGTTTCATGAGAACTACACCTTCAATCCTTGGCATAATGTAGCTAGCAACAGTCATGCAATGTGGGCCATTTTGACCCTTAATACAGCCCAGATTTGGAAAGACACATCCTCTGCCTTATTCTCCACTTCTGCTGGGCTATGAGTTTTGTGCTGTATGTCAAAAAAGTACAGACTGAATATCACTAATTCTGTACATGTTAATATAATGTTATGTGTTGTCAAAGAAAAAAAGTAGCAGTGTCTAGACAGAATGTGTGAAAGATTTTCCAAAGCAAATGCTTTTCTTCAAATAACAGCACATTAGGTCATGGAGAACTGTAAAACATGGTGAAGGACAAGTTACTCTCTGAGACTTTCCCACTCCTTTAGGGGTCAAAAAAATATCACTAGGCGAACCAATTAGTTGTCTGTGATGCTAACCTCCTTCACAAATAATACTGCCAAGAATTCAAGTTCCAGTCACAATGCTCTCTCTCATTTTTCAAATTTCCAAGCTCAGTGAGTTATTCACAGGACAGCTCATTTCAACAGCTAAATGATTGGTAAAGTCAGTCTACATTTAGCCTCTAGCATTTTTTGGATGTTTGACCTGCAGAAGTATTCAGAATTGTATTAGAGAGCAGGCAATTCCACAGTGGTATTCTAATATTGCCTGCAAACCCTCCTTTTCCTCTGTCAATATTAAAAATTAAACAACATTTCAGTCTTAGCACTGTTCAAGCTGTTTCCAGTGAAACATCAAATCATTGGGATCTCTTCTAGTTTTATATTATAAAGGCACTGTTAGTATTTCATTTTGGTCAGGAGGAAATCCACCAATTACCCATTTCTGTGTTATGGCCATAAGACTTTTTTTTCCACAAAGTGCCCATATTTTTCAGTATTCTAGAAAATAGCATAATTCCTTGAAACTTTCATTTGCAAAACCCTATAAAGACAATATAAAAAAAATGCGAAATGTTAATAACTATTCACATAAAACAAGAATTACACTGTACCGAGAAAAATGAAAATGCGATTTTCTTCTATAAAGTTTCAAGGGATACTCAAAAGAGAATCTGCTTCAGGACTAGAAATCAAAAGAAGAGAAGAACATAAACCATTAATATAATAAGCTTCGTGTTGCTGGCAAATTTACTATCCTCTACAGACATACCAAGTGAGAGTTATTTACATTTTTTTTGTATAATAGAAGAAATGGGAGTAAAAAAAGGATCTGCTGAATCAGATCTTTTGTAACTGCTTCAGTATGAGTGGTAGAGGAGCTTTCAGTAATGAACAGGCAGCTGCACATTTTGAATTAATGCCAGATGGATCTTGCATCACAAAGTAATACTGAAACAACTCACTGTACATTTCAGGTAGAGGCTTCAGTGAAATAAATGAACCCCTAAAAATGTAAAATTGCATTCCTAAGTGGTAAGTGTGCATCTGAGAAATGTTATTACATTCAATTTTTAAAAATATTTAATACACTTATTTTTGTGCATAAATTACTTAGGCTTGGGGTAGGGAGAGAATCTACTCACTGATATACATCTACATCTCAACACAGGACTATAATTCCCTGACACTTTCCATTACAAGACACTGTTTTCAGTTGCTTACAATGTTGCCTGCTTTTAACTATTCAAGTTGGAATTTTCCATCCTCTGTGTCTGTCCTAGAATAAATGGGCCTTCTAGTGGGGAAATTTCAGCAAAAGGGATCAGCTGTTTTTCAGAGCAAGGTTAAAGGAAATTATGTTGCTTTGCTCATATTAGAATTCACGGTATAGTAGTATGGTTCTGCAAATGTATCAAGATTATACAGTAAATGCTGCTGCTGTCCATAGAATCAGTAAGAGGATGGTTTTATAGCGAGGAAGCTGTTGTAACCTAGAGAACTGGATTCCATCCCTGCCTCTGTCACAGAGGCTTATACAATTCCAAGCTTGATCACACCAGGACTGTGCAACTGCAGAGCAGCAAGGGGCTGCATGTCACACAGGCCTCCACGGTGCTGCTGGCAATCTCCCTCACCCTACTGTGCCATGGTCTGCTGTTGTGCCACATTGTGCGGGCCCTCTGGGTTCCCCTCCTTGAGCCACAGGCTCCACAGGCTGCACCATCCCACTGTGCCTCCAGGGGCAGAAAGCAAAAACCAAGGAGGGAGGGGGACTCCAGAGACTCTTGACAGCAGCAGCATCTGGAGCACTGGGGAAAGTTGCATGCAGACCAGGAGCCTGTAGCCTGCAATTTAACCCCTAATGGACCATGTGCTGGACAGATCTGGCGTACACCAAGCTTTTGAGGTGGCCACTAACTGGGAACCCAACATGCAACATGTGAAGTTGATTAAACAATTCTTTGAACACGTTATTCTCAAAAAATGTTAAGGATTTTGGCTTACGATTCCCTATGTATCTCAAGGTGGACGCATAAATTTATCAGATACTTCTAACAATTTTGGCTTTAATCTTTCTGTGATTCATTTTCCCATTTGTAAACTGGAAATAACAACATCACATATTTTGGCAGGACTGTGGTAAGATACATTTATTAATGTTTGCAAAGCATTAAGATACTGTTATAATGAATGCTATAGAAGGTGGGGTAAAAACAATTATTAAACAACTACTTATGCAGTAGGTGATCATGCAGTTAAAAGCTCTATAAATCATGCATGCAGAGAGGTCAAAACATGATCAACAATAATTCTAACATTTCCTAATTTCTGAGTGTTTGACTTTGCAACCATAATAATTTTAATGTAGTTCTTTGTAGTTTTAATAATGCATCATATAGCTTTCAATTCAGACACTATTTATGCCACAAAACAAGGTTGTATACCATGCTAAATATATTCTGACAGCTGAATGCAAAATCCTAGCTTTGACAGTCTGCATCGTTCCTAATGGGAAGAAAAGGCCAGACAAGGACTTTTAGAACGTCTCCTGAGTCTCACTTGATCTGTTCATACCAATCCACTAGCCTGTGTTTAGCTACTTTAAATACCTCATCGGTCATCACCTCTAAATATGTCCTAGGTCTCTAAATACCTGAGATTTAAGAAGCAAAGGCTTGATCTTATTATTCAAAATTATTTTAAAATATTTTAAAAAGGAATATTTTAGCTCTGAGTCAGAAAAGTGAAATCATATTCCTTCAGATATAGGCACATACAATCAGGATAGACAGCTGTTCATCTAGGCACTGCCTTTAATAGCCACGTATACATGGTCTCTTGGCTTTCCACCTGCATTCCCATCTGTCTGAATGGAAGTGAGCCCAACCACAAAACGGTCCGACCTTTTCACTAGCATGTAATTGACAAAACAGAATAATTTCAGTTGGGCAAATACCATTTCCCCTGCAAGTAACGGTATTTCCCCTTGTACAACAGTATCAAAATACCAACATGCAGTCCTGTTACACTTTTTCAAGTGCTGTTTCCCTACCAACGTCAGAGTACAGATAGACAAAGGTCACAGAAATCTAAGGCATCCAGATGCTTTTAAGAGTTGTTTTCTTAGCACCTTCTCAATCATCATACCCATAAAAGGAAATAAGCTGACAATTGACCGGGCTGTCAGTGTCAAGGACTGATTTCTTGTTCATGAACCATACAATTGCTTCCTTAAAAACAAGCATGACAATACACTCTGTTGGAAAGGTACTGACAATCTCCACCAACAATATACTCTTTACTTTCCCCCAATTTTCACAAATCCAGATCTTAGTTAGGAGCAGTTAAAACAGAGAAGATTCCATATTTACTCCTTTAATGTAACACAGCAGAGATGTAGATGGCTGGATCTGATTTTGAGTATTTTTATCTGAAAATTCAGAGAGGACACTGAAAAGTACTGAACTCAGTAGAGTTCTATGCCAGACTCTATCACTGATCTGCAATGTGAATGTAGGAAGTCCTTTCTTCTTTATGTACATCTCTCACCACTCACCCACTTTTCCATTTAGACCAAGTCCTTTGGGACAGGAATTGCATCTTACCAAGGGTTTGAAGAATACTTAGAATGACAGGATACTCATCCTCATTAGAGCCTCTTATCACTACAAAAATAAGACAATTTTTTTGTGATTTCTTAGTTGGTCTAATAAAAGGTGTCATCGCTGAACCAAGAGTTCTCCAGTTTTGCATTTCTTTTTTGTCACGGACCAACACGGCTACCAAATACACCTCTTATCACTACTAATACATAACAAATAAAACATCACCTGACAATAGGAGGACTGTGAATCAAAGAGTGAGAGAAAGAGCCCTTTTGGGGGCTTTCTATATATCCATCCATAAAGGTGTACTGACAAGTGATTACCCACCTGAAGTGGTAAAGATATATTAATCACTACATGTAAAACGTCTTCATAGTTTTGCAAGCCCCCCCCCCTTAGAATACAACATTCACCTGCTTAAGAAAAGAACAAAAATTAATACACTTAGCAGTATTTGACAGAAACCTTGGACCTATGATTAATGACCTCCAGCCTCTACTGAAAAACAATGACCATCTCAAGTTAGCCTTTGAAGCAAGCCTGTGCTGGCTTATAAGCAGTCCCACAACTTCAAACAACATCTCTTTAGCAACAGACTGCCTAACTCCAAATCTCAGCAAACCACCAGGCCTTGTTATAGACTGATACCAGCTGTGCACCCCCATCAACACAGATCGCATCATCACTGGACCAAGCCACATGAAATATAAGCATCCAAGGTTCATTCACCAGCTCTTCTATAACATTATAAATACTGTCACCTGCTTATACTATCCCTCTGCTGTGTATATTGGATATGTGGGGCAACCCTGACATAAAGAATGAGTGAATGCTGATCTGACTTCAGTTCTCGAAAGACACTCATGTCTGTGGCAGAACACTAAGCTCTTTGGATGTTCCATTACTGACCTCAGAGTAGCTGCCCTTAAATAAAAAGAAAACCTTTGAAAAACAATCTGAATGTGAAATTGTGAAATAAGAAATCATCCATTGATTGCACTGTGCTTAACATGGTCTCAGCAGAGACCTATGGGTCCCTATCCCATTACCTGGATTAGCTTTTAATTCCAGCTACTTATTCCTACGTTTTATGGCTTAACTGACTTGTTTATCCCTATTGAGCTTTTCAGCACAGCTTTTGCCTCTCTTAGAAGTGTCCTTTCCCATGTCCTTTCCTCAGTACTTATATTTCTGTATTATTACTACAGTATTTATAATTATATAAATTATATAATTTCCTCAGTATTTATAGAATTTATATAATCCTTTCTATTTAAAACTCTTTCTTTCTGTAAGTCCATTCACGATATCGGAAGAAGGAAGCCCTCACTTTGGAGAGTGAAGAAAGCTTCTCTGAACCAGATTTCATTTGCTTTAAATTTTCTGATTTAATTCAGTTTAGTTCTCCCTAAATTGAAACAGTGAGTTTTTAAAAACACCGCTTCAATTTGGGGAGAATTAAACCGAACTAAACCTCCATGGCATGTACACAAGGGTGGGGGCCCGATCCTTACCTGCCTCCTCGGTGTGGGGTTTAGAGGGGGCAAGCTGCTGGGAGGCCAAGCAGTCCCTGAGCTGCACAGGGGTCACCCAGGTGGCACCCATCCACTGGCACCCAGCCCAAGCTGCCCCAAGGGGCACTGCAGCCATGGAGGGAAGCACTGGACTCCCCGCAGCCACTGAGGGAAGCACCGGGCCCCCGCACAGCTCAGAAAGGCAGGCAGGTTCCAGAGAGAAGAAGAAAAAAAATCAGGCTCACTGCTTTTTTATTTCCCTTCAGAGGAGCCTGCCTGCATGGGCTGTCACCGGGTCCCAGAGCACCTGAGCTGCGCGGGGCCCACCAAGCCCCGAGCCCATTGGCTTCCTGCACCTTGTGCACTGTTGTACTTTGTTAGGTAGCAAACTAAAACACCTTGGAGGCATTTTATCTTGCTACATACCAAAGTCATTTGAAGTGGAATACGCCGCTGAGCATGCAAACAGCAAAGCCACTAAATGGAGTACATCACCAAACATGCAAACAGCAATGCCATTAAAGCAGTGCAAAAGGGCATTTAGGGTGCTTTAAAGGCCAATTTTGTGCCATGTACAAAGGCCCCTATATAACCCAGGTTATTAAACTTCACTTAATTATTTTGTGAAGTACATTATATCTTTTACAAAGATATAATTAATTTTTTTTCCTTTATGTTCTAGTAAAAAGGAGGAAATCCAGGATCCCATTTCCACATGGAGTTTTTATTTGGTTTTCTTATTTTCCTTACAAAACAGCAAGCTCAAAGAAAAGAGATTTGGGGGCTTCCCTGATTTAGTTGGGGATGAAAGAGAGGGGAGAGACCCTTGTTTACTTCCACTGTAAAAGGGGAACATTCAGAAATCTTGAAAAGCACGTTCAAGGGTAGAAAAATAAGTGTGTAAAACAATTTTCCATCCAGCTTTATTTGTAACAAATGTTTAACAATGGTGAACTGCCCAAAGGCAAAAGTTAGGCTTTCAAGCCATTGACTGACATTGAGTAAGATGGAAATTGGAAAGTCTCAGGAAGGAGTGGCAGAGAATTTCAAAGTAGACATTTTTCTTCAGTGAATATTGATGCATATAAAGTAAAGGTTAAATAAAAAGGCAAAGACAAGGGCTCTATTAGCACATTCAACCAAGTGCTGCAGTGGGAGCAATGTAGAATTGTATCACTCCTCCAGCAGCTTAGCTACGCTATGGTGAAGGATGAGAATGGGGCCATGGCTCCACCTTCTAACTTCTCTTTTTGGGAATTTAGCATCTCTAGAAAGAAAGATTCAGAGACATACCCAGACAGCAGCTGTGGTAAGTCTTTCTGAGGGCCAGCAGAGAGAATTCTTTTGGCTTCATATCACACCCTCACACACAGTATCAGGCCAGCTATAATGAAACCCTTAGGGCATGTGTAGATGAAACGGGGGCCCTAAATTGAAGCGGTGGGTTTTTAAACACATCATTTCAATTTAGGGTGAAGTAAACCCCCGTGTCATGCACACCCCCCGCACTTCCCTGCCTCTCTGGCTGGGAGGGGAGGGCAAGCTGCCAGTGGGCAGAACAGTCCCTGGGCTGCAGAGGGGATGCTGCTTCCCTCCATGGCAGCAGCGCCCCCCCCCGCCCCCGGCAGTCCTGGGGGGCACTGCAGTCACAGAGGAAAGCACCGAGCCCCTGCACAGCTCAGGCAGGCAGGCAGGCAGGCTCAGGGGGTGGGGAAATCAGACTCTCGGCTTTTCTTGGGTGGAGCCTGCCTTCTCGGGCTGCTGCCAGGTTGCCTGCAGGACTTCCTGCAGAGTTGTGGAGCTGCATGCGGTGCTTCTCTCCACAGCTGTAGGGGCAGCAAACTAAAACTTTTAGTTTGCGGCACCCAAGTCATTTAAGGCACATTATGCCGCCAAATTTCCTACAGTGGCTGGAATTAATGTGCAATATACTGCTGAGGCGTGAAAACACCGACACCATTAAAGTAGTGCAAAAGCATTTAGCTCGCTTTAAATTGTCATGCACACATGACCCTTGTTTCATCTACACATGGCCTTAGATACTAACCTAAAACTAGTTTGGATTGTGAGATACTTAGAAGAGCATTTATTATTAACTGGCTATACAGTTATGTTCCAAAGATCTGCCATTGGTTTTTGTTCACTAATAGCCATGGTAAGTATTCATAACGCTCTCATAAATCAAGAAGCATTCAAAAAACTCAATACGAAGTAGCAGAAGCACTATTTGAAGAATCAGGAATAGCCAAAATCACTTAACTGATTATTTCACAAATTTCTGAGATACTTCCTTACAACCCCCTGATACAGCTTTTCATTCCTGTCATTAGCAACCAAAGAATTCTTCACTTAAGAGGCTACATATTTATCTGATCCAGAAAATAAAAAGGAATCTGTCATTAAACCCATTTTTCTTTGGAAATAATTTCCTTTTGAGAAAGTCCATCAAATGTAGCAAAATATGAATTGTTTGGGCGTGTCTACATGAGGCACTACATCACCATAGCAACAACTTGTGGTGACACAGCTTGTTGCTATGGTGATGTCGTATCAGTGGGCACTAACCATGACACTGCTGCTACTGTGCAGTACCAATGAGCTATTGCGCAGTAGGGCTGGAAATGACCCGTGCACTACCAGGACTGCACAGTACCAGCAGATACTGCACAGTTATTTAGTTTTTGCTAAAGTTACTTATACTTACTGTAGCAAGTACTAAATGACTGCACAGTACCAAATGTGCAGTAGGCTGCATGTGTAGATGTGCCCAGTGTGTGTCTACTTCGGAGCAAGCTTGTAACAGGGGTAGCTCCAGTTTGCTACCATACATTTTTGGTTATACAAAACCCTAATTATCCAATAGGAACTTGGTTTGGATTACCTTGTAACTGTTGGTAATCCATGAAAAACTGTTCTCTTTTAAGTCTTACAGTATTTAATATATACACTGTTAATTTGGTATGGTTTTACAATGCACATCATGTATTAGCATATATTATTCCTCACAAGATGTTGCAGTTTCACTTATCCAAACAATTTCCGTTATCCAAACAACTTTTCAATGGACGCCCTTGAAAGGGGTTTGAATAACTGTAGTAGGTGTTAAAACCTTGTTTGGGAGCATACAACATGCCAGGACATCTTGAATCATGGAGTACAGCACCCTTCTTTCTTAAGCAATCATATCGTACAATCCCTGCCATAATTTGATCAAGTTTCACCTTAAAAATAGTTAGAATTTTTTTGCCTTCACAACTCCTATTAGAAGACTGTTCTAAAGCTTCATTCCTTTACTGCTTAAAAATTAATTTCCAGTTTCAATGCATTTGTGGCCATTTTATATTCTTTTGACAATGTAATTCTTCAGTCTAAATAGTGCTTTTTCCTCCCCATGCTTACCCCCTTGATATAGTTGTAAAGAGCAACTATATTACCTTCCCTCCATTGTTTTGTTAGGATAAACATGCCACATTTTAGTCTTCTCTCATAAAAGAGACTCTCCTTTCCTCAGATCATCCTAGTAGCACTTCTATGCATTTGTTATAATTTCAATTTCCATCCTATTAGTCAAAATGTAAGCTATTATATTTACTCATACACCACATATAACTTTCTCCCAAAACTGTGGTGTCTCTCTCAAGTGGGAAAACTGATTTTTCTTGGCTGGAAAAGAAGCAAGCCTGGAGACCCCATGCTGCAATATAACTGCCAAAATAGCTGCTGCTCTATGAGGCTTGTAGTGTGGAAACATTTTATTTATGGGAACATATACAGAACTACTTACAGTAAAGAATTACAGTTGTCACTGCTTTTGCAAGGGTCTGGGGCCTAACCTTGTGTGACACAGAGCAAGTCCTCCTGAGCACATACAGTGTCAAGAAAGAGTGGCATCCCAGGAAACAGTCTGAGGAACTGCCTGGTATAGGCATGTTTACCTATCCTATAACCCCCGTGTAAACTATGCATCTTGTTTTTGGAAGACTGAATATAGGAAAAAAAAATTCTAGAGTGATGACTGACCATCTGACAGTCCTCCTGGGCGCACGAGTGTCCAGGAAGTATGGCATCCCAGGAGACAGTCTGGGTGAGGCAGCAGCAGCTCTTACCACCTTCTTTCACCTACAGAAACAAAAGTTTTTCCCAGAAATTTCTAAGAAAGTTTTGGGTGGTCTGTGTCTTTCCATAATACTTTTCCAGCTATTATTCTTTTCATTTCTTACCAAACTGTCATATAATTAAAGAACAGCAGTATCCTCATACCTGTACCATTATTCCTATCTTTCCTGAAGGGCAAGATTATTTCTGTTAACTCTTTGAGATGGATACCACTCAGACTTCACTCTACATGTAAAGAAAATGGAAGCGGACCTCAAACAACTCCTGGGAACACCTACACCTTAAAAATATATTTTAAGGTTAGGATTTTACATGGCAATATTATTTATATTTTAGTTAATAAATCAGATCCTAAAAAGGTCACTTGACTGTCTCTGTTGGGTTTCTATTCAGAGCTTCATTAAAATATTGCTAGTCTAAAGATCTGTTTGCATTTTCTAAGCACATTCCTTGTGTACCTTATATGAAGGTACATTTAAACTGTGAATCATTCACAATTTAAGTGTCATGCAGAATGACAAGGAATGGCTACCTTTATTCAACTCTCTGTCTCCAATATGTCATGCAATTGACTTCTGATTTTTCTTGCATAAGTTTATATTAACAGATACAGCTTTAATTTAAAATTTCTCTGGAAATTTACTTTGCCTAACAGAAAATAGTATACTATTAATATATTGATATACTAAAAATATGCA
>NW_005842066.1:2530806-2574791 GCF_000455745.1 Alligator sinensis | reverse complement strand
TCTTTCACACTAGGTAAGAGCTTTGTTATATCAAATCTGGTAGTCTCTACCTAGTAACACCTAATACCTGAGGCTTTAGATTGTGTTGATAAGGCCCACAACCTTCAGTTCTCAAACAGTGGTCTGTGCCCTTGCTTGTATACAGAAAGCTCACAAATGGCATGATGGTCATTGCACTTCTTTGGGACTAAACAGTTAGAATTTACTTTGTAAAGAAGAACCTACTTCCTTGAAAAAGGAGTTGAAAAGATAGAGATAGCTTCCAGTCACAGCTTATAGCTGCTTCTATATAAAAACAGTTGGGAAGAAGAGTCAACCTCAAGAACTAAAACTACCAAGAGATCACAGTGGCTGAAAAGTTAATAATACATAAATATATTGGTAATAAAACTTCCATGTAATTGTGGCTTAAGTGATTGCTATAGTTACCACAGGATTATTGCTTGAATAGGATAGAAGGAACGCCTCAGTCACAAGTTGATTCAACACAGTGATGAATGGGAAATAAAAGTGTTCAGAAGACGCTACCCTTATTAAGGTGTCATCCATACTACATAACATTTTGTGACTACTGCACTGCACTTGGCAAACTGTAAAACTGCATATAGCAGGCTACAGATAACATTTTGTCCATCCTTCTAAATATTTCTCAAAATGCAGTTTCATTATGTGTGCTAAATCAAGGGACTCTTGCAAAGTCTATTAATCTTGCTATTTCTTGCAAATATTTCTGTTTGTATCTTGTTCATATATACCCACTAAGCTGCCATGTTATATTTGCTGTGCAATATGTTAAATTACATTTTATATTTTGTTCTGCCTGAGGGCAGTGCAGATTTAGGCATTGATTTATCAAAAAGTAAGCTCAGAAAAATCTACATGTAACTCTTTTAGATGGTGTATAAATGTTAAGGTCAATAGGACTAAATCATGATGCAGAAGAAATGAAGTACAATAGAAATGAAATAGGTGTCTGACATGTTGCTAAGTCTAGAATATCAATAGAACTGAAGGGAAGAAGAGAAGAGCTGTCATATCGAGACCTAGTTGTGACACCAATAATACTGGTGGGAACAATAGTTGCTGACACCTTGATGACAGAAACAGTAGTGGAGCTGGCATATGAAGTAAGGGAAATTGTACTAACAGAACTTATCACTGACCTACTAAAGACATGCCAGTTCTAAATCAGAGAACTGCCTTCCAAAGTAGCAAAACCCAGGTTGAGTCAAAGATTAACTCTTCTTTAAAAAGGAAGAAAGCTGAAAAACCTTACAGAAGTCAACAGAGTTGAAAAGAAATAGCAAAGGGGAGTTCCTATCAAAGGGGAGTTAATGCTTTGGGAACTGTTTCAAATTGCATGAGATAATTCATCAACTGTATTACTTCAGCCACTGTTAATATTGAGGTTTTGGTGACCCTACTGCTGCTGCCACCATTCTTACCCTGTACAACCCATTCCCTTAACCTTTTTAAGAAAATATGATTTCCTTACAAATTTTTGTGTGTCTATTCAAAATCTGAATAGCCCTACTAAGAATTAAAGGCCTGATTTTTCTCACTAACATTGGTGTAAACCTAATGCAAAACTACAACATGCGAAAGGAGAATCAAAGAATAAATATTTTGAAACCTAATTTAGGGAATTCATATTTTAATTCAGGGGAAAAAACAAGAAACGAACGTCACATTGTTGCTGGCTTCTTATTTCTGGAAAATATCTAAAACATCTAAACTCCCGTACAATAAACTGCAGGCACATTAAATATCATAAACTACTTACAAGAAATTTTCTGAAAGCTCTTGACTACATTCAATGTCATAAATAAAACAGAGAGTGTTTCAAAGGTAGCATTTGAATTAGCTAAATAGAACATTTGCTGAAGTTGGGAGACGCACTGAAAAAAATCTCAAAATGGAAAACTCTTTATTAACATCTCAGAAGCAGGCTTTGTGTTTTTGTTTTACAGCCAGTGGTGTCAGTATCTTCTTATCACTGAAAGCAAAATTTATAATAATAATAGTGGTTCTAAGACACCAAGATTACAAATATAAATTTGTGAGGAAATTTAGACAAATAAAAAGAAAAACAAACATGTAAAAATAATAAATTAAAAGTTGGTGTTTCTGTTGTTGGCTATATTGAACAACTACTTTGCCAAAAATTAGATGAAGAAATATCTTTAAAAGTACCATAGTAGGTGTGCTTGGAAAGTTATAGAGCAGTTATTCCAAGAGTCTAACCAAAGTGGACGCCATGTGAAAAGAAAAGTAGTATTCTACAAAAATGTGCCAAACAAATAAAAGCTAAATCATAGATGTGATTACTGATATAATACAATGATTACTGATGTAAATAGAAATAGATTTGTCACCTCACCCTATTTCATAAGTCACAGCACTGCTCCTTACAAAGGATAGTGCAAATAAAGTAAAGCAATGCAAAGTTTCACTAATATAAACTATGAATAATGAAGGGAAAAGAAAAATGTCACCATCAGTGAAAATAAAAATTGGAACATGACCCAAATTTTAAAATTGAAGAGATTTACATGAGTATTGCAGGTCTACAAAACAGTTGAGCACTACAGGGAATTGCCTAATTCAGGGGTGGGCAATTATTTTGGCTGGAGGGCCACTTAACAAGTTTTGGTGAGCTGTTGAGGGCCGCAAGGGTAGCCCCACCCCTTGACAGGTGCCCCACCTCCTAGTCACCATCTTAGGACCGGAAGTCCTTTCCCCTAACCTCTGACCTTTGCCACCAGAAACCTCTCCCCTTACCCCAGAAGTACTCCTTTTGGGAAGGGATTTTGCTATCTTGGAACCAGAAAAAAACCAAATTATATACTAAAAATCAAACATCCTCCAAAATAACATATTTTAATTTTACTTTAAAAAATATTTTTGTCCTAATTTGAGTGTGTTTGCATTGTGTATAGGGAAGTGATTGATAACAGCACAAAATGAAGTCTTACTCTTTTATATTGCAGGAGGGTGGAGGTGGAGGGGGGGGAGTATGGGTGGCTGGGTGGGTATGGGGTTTGTGGAGGGCTGCGGGTGCATGTGAGGTGTGGGGGTATGTGTGGATGTAGGTGGGTGGGTATGGGCAGCTTGTGGGTGTGTGTGGATATTAGACTTGTGGGTTATGTGGAGGAGTAGGGTGGTTGGGGGTGTGTGGAAGGGTGGGGGTAAGGGGGTGTGGGTACCTGTGTGTGGTGGGTACCTGTGTGTGGTGGGGTGCGTGAGAGTAGCAGTGAGTGGGGCTCCACCCAGAGGCCCATAGGTGTATGTGTGTGGGGAGTGTGTGTGGGGAGGGGTGTGGATGGGTGCGGTGTTTGTGGGGTGTGTCATTGTGCGTGGGGGAGTGTGGTTGTGGGGTTTGCAGAGGTGAGTTTGTGGGAATGGTGGGTTGTGCATGGGAGCCCCCCATGCATGCGCCCCCTGAGCTGGTCAGCACCCACCCCTGCCACACAACAGCCCAGAGCCTGCGCACCCTGCGGCGCCTCCCCACCACTGCCAACAATGCGCAGGCCCAGCTCCACCCCACACCTGCTCCGGACTCACCCTGGCAGGAGCAGATCAGCCAGACCATGCGCAGAAGCCTGACCTGGACCCTGGACATGCTCTATACCGCCTGTCCGTGGTGCATCCTGCCACCCGCTGGGCGGCTCCACGCTGGACTAGCAGCTAGGCAGCCCAAGCAGTGGCAGGTGCTGGCCCCAGCCCCACAGTACTGGTGGGGACCCACACACAGCCCTGACCCACCTTACGCCTGTTGCAGATTCACCTGCTTATGCTGAACAGCTGCAGCAGCAGCAGTGCTGGCAAAGTAGAAGTGTGCTCAGTGCAGGGGAAAAGTGGCCCCTCCGCCTCACTGCTGCCCAATACTTCTGCACTGACCCCACTGCTCCGTGAGGCAGCCCAGAGGAGGCGGTGACAGTGGTGGAGTCATAGAGCAGCCCAGCATGAGCTCCGCAGGACTGCTGCAGGAAGCACCAGGCACCTGTGATGGGAGGGGGCTGCTTTTCCCCTGTGCTGAGCACACTTCTGCCCCACCAGTGCTGCTGCTGTTGCAGCTGTTCAACAAGAACCGGCAAGTCTGCAGCAGGTGTGGGGCAGGTTGGGGCTGTGTGCGGGTCCCTGCCAGTACCATGGGGCTGGGGCCAGGAGCAGCGGCAGCTTGAAGGAGCTACCGCTGCCTGGGCTGCCAGAAAGGCAGTCCAGCTGCAGAGTCACCCCAGTTATACTGCGTGTCCAGGGGGCAGCAGGACATGCCATGGTGGGATAGTGCCTGGGCCAGGTGGAACTGAGGGACCCACTGCAGGCCAGACAAAGCCCCTCCATGGGCGGGATCTGGCCCATGGGCAATATTTTGCTCACCTCTAGCCTAATTGCTTAAAAAACTGGAAAACAAAATAAAATTGGGGAAAGTTATAATTTTCCTATGTACTGGTTATGCATTAAGTAAATGACAGAACTTGAACAGAAATTTTAACACAATGACATTTGAAAACAATGAGCATCAGTAGTTTACATGTAAACAATTGTCAAAAACTCTGATCAGGAAGACCAGCCTGAGCCAAGTACCTCAGCAGCCACACCTGTAGTAAGCCTGAGCTAATAAACTCTGCCCCAGTTTAGGAGTAGCAAACATCCTGACTGGCTGCTGGGAGCATCACCTATCCATTTAGCACCAGATGGGTCCCCAGGCTTGCAGGCCAGTCAACAGTTCTGCTGTGGCAAGTCTTTTGGTTCCTACACTGGTTCTTGATCTTGGCTTTTGGTGTATTTCTGAACTTCAGCTTTGGATCCCTCTATGGTTCTGTTTCCTGGATCCTGACACCAGTCTGGCTTTGTTTTTGGACTCTGCCCTGTGGACTGCCCCTTGGATTTGTACTCAGCTTCTGACCCATGTATCTTGACCCCTGACTGTGTGATAGACTCTGCTTCTGGATTTCCCTCTCATTTTTAGTATATGCCTCCTGCCCTTGACCTGGCCCTAGGCCCTGCTTTCCATTGGTGGCCTAACCAATAAGCAAGATTGCCTATGCCCTGGTCCCTTACAATAATACACTATTCAGCATAGTAATACATTAAAGACAGCATGATATAAAGTAAGGAATATGCATAGTAAATACAAACCACTAATGCTTGTTGTTTTCAAATACTGAACTATATACCTACTACATAAAAGAAGTTAGGATAAAGAAAGTAACTGAGACTACATAGCCAGAAGTTGAATGATACCAGACTTAATATTGCCTGAAGTGTTCTTGTGCCTGCTTTTGTATTTGTTTTGTAAACTAAATGAAATGGGGCCCCATGAAAAATAGTAAGGAAACACAAAGCATAAATGCATAAAAACAATACTGCATAAAAACAAGAGGTAAACTTAAGGTTGTAAGTAGTGTTGTGAAGGGCCAGATTCAGGGAAGGAAGAGATGATGGTTATGGTGGTGTCCCCCTTTACCCAGTGTCTTAGGACAGTGGGTCTCAAACTTCTGAGATTCAAGATACCCTTGGCAAAATGCCAGCTCTTGGCTTTTGCTCACTTTTCTGACCAGGAATTCTGACAGAGGAATCCTTCTGTTGCAAATAACTCAAAGACCACAACAGGTCAGAATGGTTTTAACGCTATGAATTCCTTATACACTATGGATTCCTATTCAAAACCTCTGGGTTTATCTTGTGAATCATGTGTAGATTCTTACATCCCTAACAACATTCATATTGCTCAGCACCCTTACAAGGATTGTGTAGCACCCTGGTTGAGAATCACTGTTCTAAGGATTAAATGATTACCCCTAGATGTGGGAGGCCCATATCTTTTTCCCCAATCCTTTTAAGGGAATCCTTAGGGTCCTCAGAATTTGGCTTGTCTCCTTCCCTTTGACTGTGGCTGTTCAACTTTGTATAAAATACTTAGTGAGAGTAACTTGTGACTATCATCTAGGAGATGTAATATCCATGTTCTAATTTCTTCTCCAGTGAATATTTAGTTATTTCTAAAAACAGAAGGGTGTCAACAGGAAAGATTAAGAGTATCCCCTTCCTGACCACAGAATACAAGTAGCCTAGTGGTTAGGTCATTTTCCTGAGAGATAGAAGATGTGGGTTCAAAACACTAAGCCAGAGGGATGAATTGAACCTAGGTCAGATCCAGGATGAGGGCTCTAATACCTGAATTTCTGGGTAAAAGCAGAATCTCAGAACCTCCTTTAGTAATTTTGTGATTCTAGTACTAAACTGTATTTTTCCAAGCAAAACAATGAATCAAATTTTGAGATTAATTTGTAAAATCTTCCAGCTGACCAAAACAGCATTTTTAGCAAATTTACAGTTCACCAAAAACATTTTACAGGAGTTTGTTGCACACGGTTTTTACTCATACCAAATTAGCCCTTCTTTCACCCCTCTAAAATGTCAGGATGTTTTGTTGGCAGTCATTTAAATTAAAAATAGTAAAATATGGAAATGTATTCTGATCATCTTATCATCAGTTAGGGAAAGCAGAAATATATCAATTATTATGCATTATATAAAAATAAGAATGCAGCCACCCATACATAGAAACAAATTAAAGAAAGTACAAGTAGAACTCAAGAATCAGTAGAAATGTAAATGGTAAATGTCTATTCCTTAAAACAATCATACAAGTCTATTAGAACAAAAGTTAATTCTTCAGAAATCTGAGATGCTGCTACTTTATTGTTACAACAGCTTAACATGACACTTGACCATTGTTCTCTTTTTCAGAATGACTCATAAATGCATACATCCTTAAGGACAGAAGGGATCATTATCAGCATGTAGTCTAAGTTCCTGCATAGCACAAGTCCTAGAATTTCACAAAAGTGACTCCTGCATCAAGCCCATTTACTTCTTGTTTCATTGGAATATCTCTATCAGAAAAAACATTTAGGCTTGATTTTAAGGCCCAAAGTGATGACAAATACACCAAAATGAGTCCACTTACCAGCTGTGCTTGATGTTTCCCTTCCCCTAAGAAGCATGTCTCTTTTAAGATTATTTACCTAACACTTCCCTCAAGATGAAGCCATCCAGTATCTGCAGCCTGTTAGCTTCCATCACAACTAGCATTTGTATAGCATAACCTTTTGTGTTACTTGCTCATAGAATTTTACCATATAAAATGAATTCTGATAACCAATAGAAAACCTCTGAAGACCACTTTCTCAAATGCTGTCCTGAATATAGTAGCAGAAACTCTGAATTTCCTATAACGTTAAGTGTTAGGGACTTTTGTCTCATGCTTTCAGTTGCATTCCCAAGTTGTCCCAATTTCCAGTGTAGAAGACAGCAATAAAACAACTATCTTTCTTCTGAAACTGCAATCACATTTATCCATTCAGTGCCTTCATTCAACAATGTAGCTGATCATGCTATTACAGAATCATAATACTCCACAAGATTTTTTTCTTCTTGTTTTCTTCAAGGTGCCGCCTCAGTGAAGATTTATGATCATGAAAAATTGCCATGAAACTGAATGGATTGACATCAAAGTACAATAGCTCTTGAAAAAAAACAAATCTGTCAGTGTCATTAATGCAAACCACAGTGCTGACTGCATTGGCATCACCTTATGAGCAGTAGAAGCTAAAGATGATATACTTGCTGCATCCCAAATACAGCATTCTTAGTGCATTTAGTAATGATGCACAGCTATGAAGAATATAATATCAAAAAGCCATTTGCTCAGAAATTAAATATGCTCCTTATTATCTTACTCTGTACCATCCATGATGGTTGATTATAGGGTGAAAGGGTTTCATATTTTCTGGTGCTTTCCTGCAAAGGAGCCCAAAGATTTTCTGCAATCTAAGTCATGCCTTGAAAGAGAGGAACAGTGAAACAAGCCAGCGTCTGGGGATTTCCTAGCTAGGGTTCTGAGGAAGTTTAGGTTTGTATTCTATATAAGCTACAATAATTAAGTACAGTTATGTGCATTCAGAAGCAAGATTTTAAAAGATACCCCCATGGGGCGCGTCCAGACGAGCACGCACGTGCCTCTTGCCCTGTCTCAAATCCCTTTGAGGTGGGGCCAGAGGCACATGCGGGAACGAAAAAATGTTCCCCATGCTGCAAATTTGCAGCGCAGGGACAAAATTAGACCCCTAGATATCCTCTACAGAAACTGCTCTACAGAAGAGTGGAGCAAGGTACGGTCCCAGACCGTGCCAGGGAGTCAGTCCTCCAAAAGAGATGCTCTGGTGTCAGCCAGAGCGTTGCTTTCATTCTCCTGCAGCCTCCGGCCCCCCGCGCTGTCCAAGGTAAGGTGGGGCTCATGGGTGTGGGTGGGTGAGGGGTAGCAGGGGGATGTGGGGGGTTTGGGGAGTGGCAGGGGGATTTCCCTGGGGCTGCGGTGGGTATGGACCCGGCCCAGCCCTGTGCAGCTCGCTAGTCCGGCTTTGCACTGGAGTGGGACACAGAGCTCCAGGAGGCACGCACAGGACCCGTGCCTCCCAGAGCCATGTGACCCACTCTGGTGCAAAGCCAGACTAGTGAGCCACATGGGGCTGACCCAGGTCCCACTGCAGGCCAGGCCACCCCCCGCCCCCCCGCAGGCAAAGCGGGTCAGAGGCAGGACCCAGCACAGTGCGTGGGGACCATGCGCCGTGCCCAATAGGGTCCTGCTGGCCCTGGGGCCCCTCTGCCGCCTATCTGGGCCGGACCCTTGGTGGCAGGACCTAGTGCGGCACATGGGGATTGTGTGCCAGGCCCAGCTGGGTCCTGCCGCCCTTGGGGCCCCTCTGCCACCTGGTCGGACCATTCCCATGGTGGCAGGACATGGCATGGTGCATGAGAACTGCACGGCATGCCCAGGTAGGGCAGCAGGAGCAGCCCCAGGGCCAGCAGGACCCGTCTGGCATGCTGTGTGGTCCCTGTATGCCGCACCAGGTCCTGCTACCATGGGCCAGGCCTGGCTGGGTAGCAGAGGGGCCCCAAGGGTGGCAGGACCCAGCTGGACCCGGTATGCGATCCCCACATGCTGCACCAGGTCCTGCCATCATACCCTGGCCCAGCCAGGTGGCTGAGAGACCCCAGGACCTGGCTGAGCCCACCACACAGTCCCCACATCCTGCTCTGGGTCCTGCCAGCATGGCCCAGCCCTGCCGGGTGGCAGAGAAGCCCCAGGGCCAGCAGGACCTAGCTGAGTACAGCACACAGTCCCCGCGTGCCACACCAGGTCCTGGCGCCATGGCTTAGAGCACCCCACTCCTACTGCTGCTGCTAAAGTTAAGTTATGGGCTCTGGGCAGTGGGGCTGGGGTCCTTTAGGGTGCCTGGGACCCTGGGCAGGGAGGCTGTGGCCCTCCAGGGGGGGAGCTGGGGCCCTGTGGAGGGGGCATTTCATGCTCTGTGGGGGGGCTGCACCCTGTGGGGACCAGGGGACCCATTGCTCCTAAGCAGCCCCCCCACAAGGTCCCCCACAGCCACAGTCCCCCCAGCAACTGCGCCACACCTACCCACACACCAACCCACATCCTTCCACACACACCCACCCACCTTCCCCCACACCCCTTCCCACCCACTTCCTGCAAACACCACATCCCCGCATCACACACCCATCATGTGCGAGGAAAACCAAAAGTACACAACAACACATATAGGTATTTAGAATTTATTTTATCATGATGATAGACACGCTGGTAGGCTTCCACATTGCTTTAACATTGTAAATATACCAATAAAGCATTGCCCAACTGATCGCTCACTCTCTCTTGCTCTCTCTAGATATATGTGTGTGTGTGTGTGTGTGTGTGTGTGTGTGTGTGTGTGTGTGTGTGTGTGTGTGTGTGTGTGTGTGTGTGTACAGAGTAGTCTTTTGTTTTAGTTGTGGAAAAACATGGATTTTAGGGTATTTTTAAAAATGGCTTTGGGATGCTGCTGCAGCAGTCCAGCTGGCACAAGGAGTAGTGTCCCCAGGTACCAAGTAGCTGAGCTCCAGAAGCTCCAGAAAGCAAATAGTCCTGAGCTGCTTGCCAGGGCAGCTTTTTGTATGGATGGAGCCAGGACAGGGCAGCTTTTTATACTGCTGGGGACAGCACCGGTGCTGTCCCCAGGCTCTAGTTCCCCCTGGCTGCAGATCCAGGAGGAGCCAGGCAGGGTTATTTTGCCCCAAGTGTCACAATTTGCTCCACAACAAAGTACATGTCCGAGCATATGCACCAAGGCAAGAAGCCCCAGCTCAAATTTGCACTGCTTCTATTTGAGCTGCTGCAAGTGCACGTGCTTGCATGTGTGGATGCACCAATGAGGGTATGTGCAAGCCGGGACAGGAACTGTAGTAATACAGAACTTTGGGCTAATGAACAAGATTGTTTGCCTAGTTTGTGTCTTACTACTTGTAAAATTGCACCTGGGGAATTCTACCAAATTTATTTAAATTTTGGGGCAAACAAGTTTATGCAATAAAACTTATCCAATAAAGGTAAACTTGAGCCTTGGGGGGTACATTTCTCTTCTGTTGTTCTGCTTCTGTCCTAGCTGCCATTAAGAAAGAAAATTACTGCAAACATAATGAGGGTAGATGAAGCTTTGGTAAGATAGTGAAAAGAAAGACAATTCAATTCCAAAGCATCCTTTGGTACTTTATGTTTTTCAAAGTTTTTGTATGTTTGAGCATTCTTTTAATGGATATTGATAAAGAAAAGGTGCTAGATATTAAACTGGGTCTTTTTAAAAAAATAAAATGGAGTTCTGGTATTAAAGAAAAACACATTTGGGTGAGAGAGGAAAAGTACATTACCAGGCCTTACCACTTACTGATCAGCAATTTACCTTGAATCAGTATAAACACAATAAAGACAATGCTTTGATGCTATGTAGTTGCCTTGAAATACTTTTTTCCCCCCAAGGAGTGAATTTATTTTCTCTGTCTTCTTAAAATGATTTTAAATAGAGTAGTGATTCTCTATCAGAAGCCCAAGTACAGAATATATTTTTCTCTCTTTTATCTCTTTTAGGTTTGCATATGATCGTGGTTAAAAAATGTGATTATGCAAAAATATTTTAAACTTACATTCACACTCATTTTCAGATTAGGTACATTTTTATCCACACTTTATAAGGATAGTTCTTCCTTCTACTTTATGATAAAAGTGAGGAACCTTCTGCTTCATGCAATCCTCCATCTATTATGCATTAACTTCTGCTTCCTCCTTTGCTCTGATAAATAAGCATGCATTAACTCAGCTGCAGCTCAGCATGCATACCTTTTTGTGACTATGGCATTCTCAGTGGCAGTTCACTTCTCCACAAACCACCTTTAATTGCAAACTTCAATGTGACAGGAGCTAATATGATTAGTTTGCCAGGACTATATTGTATGCTGAGATTCAACTCTTGAAACAATTGTTCTGTGTGATTGTGCCTAGAAACATGCTATACTTTAATTTTAAAAAAGCTATGCTGTTCAACTTGATAATCTGTGATACCTTGATATATTTATCACACCCTTTGCCTGTCTTTAGATTGTGAATTTCTTGAGGAAGGAAGAAGCTCTGCCACTGTGAGAGACAGGATACTTTGCAATATGGACTTATGGTCTGATGCAATAAATGGCAATTGTTACATTTTTTGTTTATTACTAGTGACTATCATTCCTCACTAGTGTGGTCATAATAGGACCTGTGTCTGGTTTGTGAGTTCTAAATCTTAATGCAAAGATGTAAGAGACTGCAAAAATACACTGGATTCACTGTGATGGAAGGTGCTGTGGTAATATGACCCTAAGTAGATGGCAGCAGTTACAGTAAAGCTGTGGACCAGAGTGAGTAGGAAGCTTAAAAAGTATTAGTAGGGAGAGATGGAAGGTGCCCAAGGATGTAGGCTTTCCATCTACAGGTGATGTCTTGCCATTAGCAAGACATCAAAGGCAATATCAGGAATGGATGAGGGTTACAGAAGGTTGAGGAGGGTTCAAGTCAGGGGCCCTGTTGAAGAAAATGGTTCTAAGAAGAAACAGTGTTGCTTGAGGAGGGTTGCACAGAGTGGTTCTGACCTCAATAGCCTGGAATGGTTAGGGTAAGAATCCCATATCTAAGACCAAATATTTATAAATGGATGTCTCAAGTTAGGTGTCATGTTTTAAGCACATATATAAATAGCTTGGGAGATACCTGGTATCTAGCAGTTTTCAAAGTCAGACTATGAATCATGCCTATCTCAACAGAAATCTGTCTTTACATTACTTTCTAACATGAGCAGTATTTATAGTATGTATTTTTGCATAGAGATGACTTGCAACTCTGACAATATGTAATACGACAGCTCCTAACTACTGAGGCCATGCATGTGCTCAGGATCCAATCTACAGTCACATGACTTATTTAAAGTGTTGTGATTATAGATTGGATGTGAGCTATACAGATGCTTGCCACTGCCAGGAGCACAATCTAAGCAAGTCAGGGTGGGGGGGATGGGTGAGTGGAATACGGGGGGAGGTAGCAAATCCATGGAAGGTTATTGGTGAGCTCTGTGGGGAGCTAGCATGTCCCAGACAGGGGTAGGGGTTGGTGGGTCCACAGGGCAGGTTGTCTGTCCAGAGGTGGAGAAGGGTCAAAGGGCTAAAAATAGCTCTGTCAGGATGGGGAGAGAAGGGAAGAAAAATCACAGCCCCAGGGATCGGGGAGAAGTGGTTGACCAAAGGCTGCAGGGGCGCAGAGGTGGCAGAGGGCAAGTATGAGAAGGGAGAGCTGCTTGATGTCACCATACCACTGGCCTGCTCCTCTGCAACAGTAGAAGGCGTGAAATAAAAATGATGCTCCAATAATTTGATTCTATACATGGAAAATTATAACAAGTGTATAATTTTTTAATGTATAGAATCTAATTATTGGGGGTCATCTTAAATTCAGGGTCATCTTACATTTGAGTAAATGTGGTAATAATTTCAGATGATGGATAATGAACTACATTGTTTGGTAGGTTGTTCTAGTGCTTAATTACTCTCTCTGTTTAAAATGTATGTCCACATCTCAAGATCAAATACCAAAGACCAAGCACACTACCAGCTGATATTAAAAATGTTATGGACATAATAATAAGCATTACAAAGTCAAAAATATACTTTACTGGAAATCATTATAATAGGTAGATATAAGCAGAGGCCTACCAGGGTTTGTACTATGGGTGGCAGGACTGAGCTGGCTGTGAAAGCAATGGCAGAAACAGCCATTCTTGTCCCCTAAGTGGGTATCTGGGGATGGTACCCCAGTTGCTCTCCTCTCCTGCCCTTATTAGGTTACAAGGGATAAGTTTGCCTGCCTTTGTTCTTCTCAAAGAATGATCACTTCTCATAATAGGTAATAAGCTTTAATATGATTCATCATAGCCAAAAGACTTACAATAATTTCAGAATATTGGGTTTACAAATCTATGCTACTTTAAAAAAAAATCAGAAAAAAATGGAAATTGTGATGTATAAAATTGCTGAGTATGAAACAGTTTCACTGGGTAAAACATAATATAAGGAGAGATCAAACTAGAAGAAATGAAGCTCCCTTAATCACTAGGGTCATTTTTACACAGGCTCTGGGACCTGGAGGCGGGGAGGTGCTTTAATTAGAAAAGCTCTGAGAGCCCCTCTAATTAAAGCACTCACAGCATCTCGTGTATCAGTGCCCCCATGCTTCAAAATGACAGCAGGGGGGCTTTAACTAAAACTTGTTCAGTAAGCTTTAGTTAAAGTGCCCCCACTGCTATTTTGAAGCACAGGGATGATGATAAATGAGACGCAGAAGCTACTGGAGTACACTAATCAGCATGCTGCTCCAACGTGCTGTAATTACAGCGGGTCAGAGCAGCCTCCCTGCACATCTACAGGCACCCTAGGAGCTAAATTCCAAGACAGTATCATTCTAACTTTCCAGTACTTAACATGCCATAGGATTCAGATTTTTCTCTTAATGTACTGGAATGGTAGGTGGATCTCAATGCACTGAATTACCTAAAAAAGTATGTATACATAATGGTTTCCATTACTGAACACATGTTGCTTTCAGCAGCAATTTAGTGATAAACAATGTAATAATGAAATTCCCTTGTATGCAAATATAAGAACAGGGGCTTTTTTCCTATGCTATTAGGGAGGAAAAACCTCATCTTATATATGAGAAAATATATAAACCTCATCCAATATTTGGGGTTGGCCTAGATGACCTCCTGGAGTCCCTCCAAACCCAAATGTTCTATGATTCTGGGCCGTGTTTGGTGATGTTTGCAGAAATTTAAGGTTGGTGAGGAAACAGGAATCCTTGGAAATGAGAAAGAAAAGCATAACTCAGCTATGGGAATGAAGAGGAGGTAAAATGTATTCAGTGAAGTGGCTTACCAAGACTTGGAAAAGAATGAGTGGTGAGGGGGACTGTGCACAATGGGCACTACCACTGATTTTATTTGGATGGGTTCCAATAGCCTATCCTTGTGGCAAGTCCCCATCAGAATGTTTGCCCAATATGGGCCATTTGTTCTACAGTCATGATCAGTGTTGGCTACATTTAATCAGCTTCACAGTTGGTTTCCATTACTGAACACATGTGGCTTTCAGCAGCAATTTAGTGATAAACAATGTATTTAATGAAATTTCCTTCTATGCAAATATAAGACAAGGGGCTTTTCCCCCCTATGCTATTGGGGAGGAAATACCTCATCCTATATTTGAGTAAATATGGTAAGTGAAATTAAGCAAAACCATTTTACTAAGCCCAAGATGTTTTAAATAAAGTGACAATGCCTTAATAATGAATGACAAAATATAACCTAAATTTAATCATATAAAATTAGTTATGGTAAGCATTAAAGCTTTGCCCTTTTATTGTTGTTGTTGTTACTGTTAAAACAATATTTTAAAATCTCTGTGATTTTACAGCTGGATTTTGAATGGCAGGGGCACTGTTTTAGTTTACATAAAAATAGAACAGGAAGAAATGATTCTGCTAGTAGAGGCATCAAAAGATTAGGACTAAAAAAGCTCTATAGAAAAGCTTCAGAAACAGGCGAGCTTATGGAAAAAGAGGGTTCAAGTTTAATTTCTGTTGTTATCTGAGTACTAATAAAGCCAAAACCCAAATAGGAAGGTGTACATTTGGACCACATATAGTTTGTGAATTTTGGTTAAAGTAATATGGAAACTCTGCAGGTTTATTCAGTCCTTTCAAAAATAATTTGACTCCAACCTATGACTACTGCATAGGAATGTTAGCATGCGCAAGTTTCCTGCTACCCTACCTCCATCAGTATGTGATCATTTTAGTCATCATCAAATAAGTGAAGGTGGTTCATATTTGAATGAAACCCACCAAAAAGTTTAAGTTGTTGCAAGAAAGTTATAGGGATATTCCAACAGTGGTAGTCTTACCATCAGGTTGTTTCTGAAACTGTCATATCCCCAGTGTGGTTTATGAAGAACTGCACTATTATTGTTATCCATTATTTTTATTCATTACTTTTATTATGATAACGCCTATGGGCCTCAGCCTATATTGTCCCAAGGTGCCCATTCTAGTCCACTATTCATCTAGACAGTTAGAGAAAGCCCCTGCTTCAAAGCACTTAAAATCCAAATAAACATTGCAAAGTGTTGAAAAAGGGCATTTATCCTCATTTTACTAATGAGTTTCTGAGACATAAAAGCCATCCCCATGTTTGAAAGAACCTCTGGTTTGTGGTATGGCCCATATCTGAATCCATATTTCCTGAGTCCAAAACCCAAGGCTTTAACTGAAAAACTAACTTTCCTTTTTAGATCGTTCTCCTCCTCTTAACGGACATGCTGTTTTCCAAAGATACAAAACCAAAGAGTTATGTATATGCTTGCAGTAATTTACGGGGCGGGGGGAGGCTTAGCGGTCTAAGCAACCAGTATGACATATCTGGTTACTGCAAGTCTTTCATATGAGCTATTATCTTTGCTAGATATTAGTTATGAGCTGAACATGTCCTCGGTGGGTGATGTTACCACTATATGTCCCCCCATGAGAATTGGGAGACTTAAGTAGTTAGTATTCTGGAGCACTAAGCTCTTCACATCAAAGGCAGTATGGAAGAGTGAAGTATTACTAATGTATAATTATTTGTAAATAGTGAAATACCCTCTTAGGCCTTAGTCAAACTATTTCTCTCTCTTCAGTTACACTGAATGTTTAGATGCCATTTGTGCAATAAACTTAAACAATGCCTGAAGCACACTAGCACTACTATTCAGTGACAGAAATATGAGAATAAGGCAACCTTTCCTATTTCCCAGCTCTATCAAAACCTATTGGCAAAAGAAAATTACAAAAAAACCCATAGTTGGCCCCAGCAAGATGTGTCATTATAAGGAGTCAGTCACTTGATTTGCAGACATTTCAAATCCAGCTCCTCATCAACAGGAAAGGGTTCATCTGTTGTCAATATATTAAAGGCCTGAAATTATATGTTTAGAAATTAATGTAATACAATTATGACAAAAAGAAATTCAGGCAGAAGATTGTTCTTATTATAAAACAGAGCAACACATTCATAAATTAAAGTAGAGGGAAAAAATGTGTGAGTTCATGTTCCTAGATTAAAACTTCCAATTTAATTTACAGTATCAATCCAGGCCTCATTCTGGTGGGGAGTGACCACTTTCTGCACAATGCCAGTAACTACTAAAGCAGCTGAAGTCATTTATCACCTGATAGCAACAAACCCAAAGCTTGTAAAATAATGTTCTTTTGTATTATAGTTGCTAAATTCAGGATTTTAATTTTCTTTCAGTTTTCTATCAAAACAAGAGATAGTGGTATTACAATGATTCTCAACTAAGGTGTCATGGCACCCTGGGGTGCCTTTAGATCCTTTTAAATGTGTCATGCATTAGCACTGCTAGGTGTGTAAACCCATACACATGATTCATAAGATAAACCTAGAGATTTAAAATAGGAATCCATAGTATTAAAAACATTCTGACTGACCCATTGTGTTCTTTCCAAATTCTTTAAAAAAAAAAATTACTTTATTATACTTCTGCATTCAAAAAAATGAGAGAAAGCTATGAGGGAAAGCTAAGAGCTGGCATTTTCCAAGAGATGCCTATTGAGAACCACTGCTCTGGTAACTCCATTCTCATGATGTGATAGATCTTTACAGTGATAAAAAAACTAATCAGAAACAAACTACTTGGTTTTGTAACACACGTATATATGGGTATTAGTATAACAATTTTAGGAGATTATGAGAACCATAAGCTATTAAAAACTTATATTAATGAAAATATTTAATAAGGTCTTTTTCAGAAAGGTGCTTTGTTTCAAATTAGTCTAAGGAAAGGGTCATACATGGAACCTTGAATCCACATTATTTTACACTAATTGATGTACCTAAAATAGTAATCATCAAATAAAGTAAATATTTGAACAGACTCAAAAGAAAGAAAGAACATTGTTGTTATTATTTTCTCTAGTTCTTTACCCAGTGACTTGCTATCCAATTTGACTTTCATTTTATATAAGAATCTCAATAGAAATAATATACTCAATACAATAAATACACTTCATACTGCATGGCAAAGGCCCCCTACATCTCTGTTGGGGTTTTATACCATTATACATTAAAATATATTAACAAAACTTGTTAAATTTTAAGTGTTTCACATAACTCAGCAACATTGTTTCTCATCAAACTAATTTTCTATCCTTTTATTTACCAAAGAAAGAAGCATGATCTCTGACCAATCAAGCTAGAAAAAAGTGGCTGCGCTTGTATAAATTGCACATCTTTCCAGTTTTAAGGACATAAATATTCAAACTTTATATATGTTCATAAGCTCCCTCTATTTTTCTATGACAAAAATAGGAAAAGATATGCAGTACTTGTTTGCCCAATTAGAGCAAATACCATACTTATCTATATTTGGTTTGGCATCAGAAAGGTAGAAAAAGTGTAATGGAAAAGAAAGCTATGTAACACAATCTAACTGTAAACATACTTAAAGTCATTTCACATCGGAAAGGCAACAAAATTCACGTTGTTCACACGTCTATGTACCACACTTTCTGTGCTGACATCATTGTGTTATATTGTAATCAGTTCTAAAAGGGTCCAGTTTCTTCTTTAAACCTACCAAAAATCTATTTTCTCACTATTCCCTGGACTAATTCTATCCTCACTCCTCAGAATGTCACTTGTCTCAGTCATTATAACCTCTTCCTCCTGGACTTCCTGCAATTTGCCTCTCTCCACTCCAAGGTATACAGTTGCTAAAATCCTCTCACTCCTCCAAGCACATCACTTAACACCATCTTTGGAATACTTGCACTGGGTTCTCATTTCTTACCATATCATATTCAAAATCGGTATACTCACATAGAAGTCTCTTCATAGTTTTGTTCTCCCTACCTAAAATGTTGATGTTATTTTCTCAGGCAAGGAACATATTATAATATAGATTGATAAACTGTTGTTTATAGAATCATAGAAATTATTGTATATAATAATATATTAAGTGGTTTCCCAATATTATTCTTAATATCAACATTATCAGTAAGATTCAGGCACTAACATTCATATTTCAGAATAAGTTTGTGTGTTAAAGTTCAAACCCAGCACATAAAGCTGGTTCTTGCTGGTGATGGAAATGATTGATTTTTTTTCCCCCTAAATCCCCAAAGGCAAGCAGAAAAGCATGTACCTTAGCCCCCTCACTCATAAAAATAATTAAAAGCCTTGGCCTACACAAGAAATTAAACTGAATTAATCTAAAATTCAAAAGCAGAGGTGCCTCTTGTGTTCTATTCTATATCAGAGACAGAAGAAGAAATGCCATTTAAAGGTAAAGGGTAGAGTAAGTAATTAATGTCACTGAGGCAGAGATATTTATTAGAACTGAACCTGAATATGGGCTTCTACATTTAAAACTAGTGGTTTAAAAAAATGGGGCTCAAGGTTTTTGCCTGGCAAGCTGGGTCCAGTGCAGTAGCCACCATCCAGCCACAGGGGTGGGACAGGCAGCCTGGTCCCGCAGTAGGGGAAAGGGGAGTGTGATGTGACCCAGCCCTGTGCAGGGGGAGAGGTGACTTGACCTGGCCCCAATCCATCCTGCTAGGGTAAAGGTGTCATGGGCGGCCCTGTGGTGGGGGCCTGGCCTCACAGGGCAAAGGAGGCATGGTTCAGCCCAGTCCTTCCCTGCAGTGGCGATGAGTAGGAGATGCATGGGGGTGCATGTGCACTCCCTGAGAGTGCCGATGCACACCCTCACCGGCTGTGCTCCCCGCTTAGGCGAGGGGTGGGGGGGCAGGCGGAAGCACCAGTTCCTCCCCCCGTAAAAGCCACTGGGGAGCACCGTTGTGTTCCCAGAAGCAGCCGCAGCGATCAGCCGCCTTGCAATTGGCCACCAGGGCCCCCCCCTCCAGTCAGTGCCCCCCGCTGGTTGCTGACTGGTTGCTGGGGGGGGGGGGGCATGTCCCCTCCCAACTAAGGCGGCAGCAGTCACCCATGCTTCCCTATAAGGGAAAGGGGTGTGTGGCCCAGCCTTGCAGAGGGGAACAGTGCATGGCCTGTCCCAAACCCAGCCCTGCACGAAGAAGGGGGTGAGGTCTGGCTCCACTTGAGTATGCAGGGCTTGGGGTTTGGGTGAAAAGGGTGGCCATATTAATAGCCACTGCTCCCCTCCACACACATTTTCTGACCTGTGGGGAGCCCCACAGGCCAGGTGCAATGGCTCTGTAGGCTGCATATGGCCCACAAGTTGAAAGTTTATCACTCCTGGTTTAAAAAATAAATATGTACTCAATATGATGATGATCACTAAATACTGATAATGTGTTGCATCACTGTTGTAAAACAAGTCAGTAAAGTCAAGAAACATCAACTGGCAGAACTATTAAACAAACACAACACTAATTGGGTCACACACAAAAAGCTCTTCCTCTAACTTCATAATCATCTTATTAATGGATGTCTCAAAGCAGCACAAGGTGGGAATAAACATAGAGCACTCTTTTTGTAGCCAATTAAATGTATAAACACAAAATATAAAAAAGGTTGCCATGTCAGACAGCAAGTATATAAATTTATGGATGTGTACTTCCACAACTAAAAAAAAAATGAAGACCAGCAACTCTAAAAGTCTAACATTCAGAAATGTTCCTAATAGATCTAGTGTAGCATGAATAAGCAAATTTGTCTGGTTCTCTGAGTGTGCAGTTGAACAACACTGTATTAAAGCTTTTTAATTCCAAATAAAGGTCAGAGAACTTGTACACTATAAATGTTTATATGATATAATTTACAATCAGATAATGAAGTGAATGTAAAACATGTAAAAGTCTCTATATATTTCTGCATGTAAAATAAAGCCACCAGCGACAGTACTTTCTAGAGAATGTTTTCATATTCTGATGCAGATACCAGAAAGGTTAGGAAGGGGTCCAGAGAGAAAACAAGCAACTGCTTACTAGAGAAAATAAGCATACAAACAAAGCATATTTGGTTTGATCAAAAGCATGATAACAGATTTTAGCAAGTACTAAGCAGAGACCTGAAAAAAACAATAAACCTGAAGGGGTTAAAAATTCTCAAAATGACTTCTTCAAGTTATTAAAAAGAAAGGCCATATTCTTAGAAGACAATGGAAATGGCTTTCCTAGGTGTAGACTGCAGTAAAATTTACAAAGCACTGTAAAATAATCTGTAAAGAGGATGAAGCTTATACTAACGTTTATATTTGAGTTTCTTGGTGATAACTATCTGAAGTGAACCATATGGGAATTTCAGAGTGATATCACTTAGCTTAAGATTGGCATGTGGGAAGCCAGCAGATAAATGTGACAGGAAACAGTATGGTTACGTTAAAGGAATACATTCATATTACAACTATATTAATTCAAAGTTATTAGTAATAAATTCACAGCCTCTCACAACATGACAGGCTCTCATAGATGCACCATTGTGATCAGTTCTGACCTGGATAGCCAGGAACCTCTGACAGTTGACACTCAGCTGACATTTGTGGTAAGCCTATGAGGCATTAACAGTACTATATTGTTAAGTACAACTTGGAAATGTAATGAGGAAAATAATATTTTCCATTCCACTCAAGATATTAGCTAAAATATATTTCAAAGAAAGTTTTCTCCAATACTTCCTCAGATTAATTCCATATGTAAACGAACACATGCATATCATTCAACAGAATACAAACTACGACTACTGGACTTCAATAATATGCTTGCTTGTGGTACCTTTAAAAGAATTAAAATATACCCAAGTGGTATTCAAAAGAAAAGTTCTTTCATAAGACTGGCTATGACCTAACATTCAATAATACTCAGCTAGTTTAAGCATTCAGTGATAAATTCCAACACATGCAGCATGACATGAAGCTACATCACTAAAAAAAAAACCCAGAAACAAGTAAAGCTTACTGTACTGTAAAGTTGTAGAGAAAGGTTGCTCACTGGCCAAGAACTACAGATGTGTCTAGGTTTATAATTAAACAGATGTTTTAATGATAATTAAGGGATTTCAATTCAGTGCAACTGTCTTCCAAACAACCAGATTAAAATTCCTAGCACACAAGTCAAGTAATCTTTCTAAAATATATTTAACATGTGAGTGACCATTTATTCTTGTTGTTAGGTTAACTGAATTAAAAATAAATAGTAAAGGCTAGACAAGTCAATATTACATGGGAAAACAGGTCTGCAGTTTTTCCTTTAAGTAATGTTCAGAAACATTTCCATTTCTCAAAAGGTTCTTCTTTGAATAATAGAGCATAGTCATGAAAAATAGATTTTCCTGTTTGACTCCTCTGCTATGTAGTAGCACAGGGGAGACAAACTTGTATTACATCATTAGTATCCTCTTTGTAACATTTCTATTTTACTGATAATCTAGTTAGTCCTCCTAACACTGGAAAAGCCAGCATCTGGTAGTTGCCACAGTGTTTTGCAAACAAGCAATGTGAGTTTGACAATCTGTAATGTGTACTGATTACTCACCATATCCATGAATGCCTCCTAAAGGGGAAATTATTCACGTGCATCATGTTCACAGATCTTCCAACATTAGTGTTTTCCTTGTCAGATAGCTTTATCTGTTATGGTATTCATAGATGCATTCCAAAACAACTGCATAAGCAGTTATCACCAAGGGTTGTTGCAAAAATTATTTGTACTCCACAAAAATAAGCATCGCCAGGATCTGAAGAAAGACTTCATAAGGTTTTCTAGATACATGTCCATCCAGTTATGCCTCACTACTTACTTAAAAAAATAATATTAAACTAATCAAGATAAGATAACTGCTTATCCTAAATTATGCGAAAGGTTTGCCTTGATAAAATCCAAGTGGTTTTAGTATAAATTAAAGCATCTTCATATCCAGCATTTTGGACAGTTGGAAAAGGTTAGTCAAAAGATAGTTTCTTGTCATCCATGTTAACTCAGTGTTTGATGGAAAATGTATTACTTCAGATTGCTTTGCCATGTTGTCCTGTAGAAATGAATATTGCTTTTTCTTCTTTCTTAGACACATATTCATCAGTGGTCACTTTAATGCAATTTTCCTTTATTCCACGCCCAGGGAATAGAATGGTGGTTAATCAGCATGCACAACAAGAACAAACTTCTTTTTTATATTTGATTCTCTAGATTTATTTTCTTCATCTTAGAAAGAAGAGAGGAAGTACGCTTCTTCTGCTCCACAGGACAAGACTGCAATTAGACACCATCATGAGTACAAGGTACCGTCACGATCAAATTCATTTTTTGCTGTCTAACCCCATAATAAGGCTGTCTGTCTGCTCCCTTTGAGTAAAATGACTAAGCTATTGATTCTTTCACTGCAGTCTAGTTCTAATTTGATGTAATACTGTATATAAAAATCATGTGCATGGTTTCATATTTTGCCAAAAAATCAAAGCTTTAAGTCATATGTTATCTAAGAATTTTTTCTTTGCTGTCCTTTTTCCCCCAATTCAGCTCCCAAATAGTAGTTATTACTCGTGAGGCTCTGACAATATCCTTGGGAAGATTCTTAAGCCAAAGCTATACAGACCTTGTACATTTTAAAGCAATGCAGGCAACAGGCTCTTGCTTTCTTTCTCCTGACAAGAATTTCCAACATACCCTTTGAAATTCTTGTATCCTTTCATACTCTGCCTTTGCTCTCCAGTTCAGTAGCAGCTCAGGACACTTGCAGACTCTGTGGCACTATTACTCTGCAGCAGAATCTGCTCCAGGCTGCAGTGAATGCTGCCTGACAGAGGATGTGCTAGCGTCAAGGGGGCCCTCTAGGTGGGTTCTCCTGACACAGCATATCCTCCTGTGCTTTTTCAACAGACAGATGTAGAAAGGAGGATGGGGGTATTTAGGGGAAAAACAAACAAATAAAAATATCCAGTCTTATTTAAAACACCCTGTTTCTCTTAATAACTATGATCAGACAAAAATAATATAGAAATGTTACGATCCTAAAAGAATGTGTACCTAGGATAAAATATTTTATTATATCCTTTTCATGTGATGTTTAAAAGGTTTAGAGACATTTTCCTCCTTTCAGGTTCCTTGATCATAGTCCACTTCGCCACATTTTCACATGGTTTATGCAGCACCATGACTTTTAAACTTAAAATGACCAGTTGCCCTTTTACAGAGGAAATCCTGTACTCTGAAAGCAAACTACACCTTCAAAGGCATTAACACATGCCATGAAACTGTTTGATTAGGGAGGGCTGAAACTTGGGAGTATCAGGATAAGATATTGTTATATTTCCTTACACTTGACTTTCCTACCATCACAGTTCCATTTTAAATACCCCAAATTAGCCCTGTCACTATTGATGGCATTGTGAAACAAACTAACTAACTAACTAAGTAAAGTAAACTGTTTGAGTCTAACAGTGCTTTGGCAATGAATTAGTATTTATCTGAATTCAACAAGAAAGAACATCTTATTAGCCGCATAGAGACACCAACATTTTCATTCCTGAGTTTTAATTATTTTAATAAACATTTCAAATACTTCTTGTGCAAAATAAAATAGTTATCCTAATATAAAGGAGCTCTGGCAACAAATGTCCAGTTACAGTATGCATATTTTATTTAAGTATAAACAGGTATGAAAAAAGCAATACTTGAGAGTTTTAAGAGTGAAAATAGCAAATAACAAAAGTGTGTGTATTCAATAAAAAGTAAATTATTTAAATTACCTTTTTAAAGGACTGATAAAAATAGAATACTGTATATACAGTTGGGGCTGGTCCTGCTTTGAGCAGGGGTTCGATTGGATGACCTCCTGAGGTCCCTTCCTACCCTGATTTCCTATGATTCTATACCACTTCATACTGCATGTAAAAGGCAATTCCTACTACTCCTGTGTTGGGGCTTACACCAATATACATTTAAAAAGAAAATAAAAACAAATATTGTTAGATTTATAAAAGTGTGTGTTTCACATAACTTAGCAACATTGCTTCTCATTAGACTAACTCCCTATCCTTTTATTTGCCTGTGGTAAGATCCTCTATACTGAAAGCATGTCTTAGGTATTTGTAAAATGTCTAGCACACTGTGGCTGCTACACAAACCAACATTTCTATTATTTGTATTTAGTTATCGCTGCAGGGTCCCATCACACTGGGTGCTATGCAAAACAGAGGAGGTTGCAGGTCGTGCTTTGAGGAGGTTACAGGCTGAATAGAAAAGACAGAAAACATATAAGCAACATACTAATAGTACAAAACTTCTTATCTGCTTTTCTTTCTTATTTCTCTTTCTTTCTCGCTCTCTCTCATTTTTGGATTTGTTTGGACATATATGATTCTTAAATTTACCCATATTATTCCTGCATCCCAGCTGTTTAAGAACCCCAGATACTCTTCCATTTATTTACTGTCACTATACAGCAAGAGTTCCCTTTCCCTTCACAAATTGATCCGAGACCTGTTCACAGCAAAAGGCCCAGGTAAAATAGTCACAAATCCTTGTATATGGTCATAAGTGAACATACACCAACTCTCAAAGAAGGCACTATATTTTTCTCTTGCTCCTGTAACTACATTTGTTCTGACAGTGACCAGGGGAAGTTCCTGTCTTACAGCAATGCACAGTGCACAGCAGGCACCCTTTTCCCGTTCAGTCTTAACCTGCAAGATCCAAATACATAACAATATTGTAATAGTAAAATATAATAAAAAGCATGTCAGTTATGAGGATTAGACTCCTCCAAACTGATATAGGGTACAACTTATCTGAAAACAAGGGGGAAAGGAAAATTTGAGCTTACTAAATCCTTTTACTTTCTTAGTAAGGGTAAAATAATTTGATTTTAAATACTTTTTTTGTGATAATTTATCATAGTCTATGGAGCAATACACTGCTCAGCAAGCAAAGAAAACCTTTTAAGTATGTCACTGGTGGGTGATGATAATGGTATTATCATCTGTGGCAGTATGTGAGCTCAAGCACTTGCTAGTGGCCCAGTGTTCACATCATGAAAAGGTCAACACCGAATTTGGTAACCTTGTTTACTGTCTTAGCATAGTAGCCAAGAACTGGAGGGATGTGGAGTCTGAACTATGGTGTCAACTGCAAAGAGAATTTAAGGGCATGAGCCAAGTGTTTGGCACGGATCAGCGTGGAGAAACTTCTTTCCTAATCCTTTGGCTCTGTGTTGAAGATAGAAAATGTTAGCCACCAGGGAGGGCAATCTGGTATTTTGAGTAAATACTATATTTATTTTAAAGAAATAATTTCCTTTAAAACATAAAATTAAACTATGATGATTCTTTTTTCAAGGTCTAATAGGTTCACATGTTAAATATTTAATTCATCAGTTCTTATTTATAAACCTATTAAAAGCATTCTATAGTTGATAGTGATCAACTAGAAAAAAATGTAGCCAAAAATGGCTCAGTAAGCAGCATACTGTATTACTGAAACAACAAATAATGGACCATTTATATGTCAAATTTACAGCAAGCTTATTAATCACAGTAAATGGGAAAGAATTTTAGGTTAAAATTACTTTATCATCAAACATTTTTTCTAATCAAAAGAAACTCAATGAGTGATAAAGAAACACACATGAGTGATAAAACCCAGTGTATTGAAATAATAGGCAGATACACAGTGCTTTGTATGTTCGAAATGATGTATAAACATTAACCAACTATGAAGTTTGTGGAGTAATTGAATTATTCCCAATTTACAGTCAATGAAACTGAAGCCAGGAGATTATATGACTTGCCAAACACTTCTCAGTCTACCAGTATCCAGAGGTAAGTCTTTCACTAATACTTCTTTCCTGTAATATTTTGCAGGAATAATATCAGAAGCAAATACATAACCATCTTAACAACCTTTTTATCCTTAACCTTTGAAAATGTGGCAACTGCTTTTTGAGCAAAAGATTTATTTCATTTTCTATCATGTGCAAATCATGGAGCTTGTGGAAATGAAAAAGGCAAAAACTAGCATGTGAACCCACTATATCATCTAGATCAGGGCTGTCCAACTGGCAACCCGTGGGGTCTGTCAGTGCAGCTGCTGGAGTCTCTGCATTAGCATGGTTTTGGAACCCAGAAGCTGAACAGTGTCAGTGTTCACCTCTCTACCCCCTCGCCTGCCGCCAAAGTCAGTCTGTGATCACTACTGGCACTTAAAATCAATGACAGGGAAAAGAGGGCTGAGCAACAGTGATGTTCACCCCCTTGGTTCTGGAGCCATGCCAACACAGGGGCAGGGCAGGGGTGTCAAGAAGCCACCATCCTTCTGCCAGAGGTGGATCATCTTGCACAAAAGAAGCCCCATGGTCTGAATCCAGCTCAAGGGGCCAAATGTATTGAATGCCCCTGATCTACTTCATTTGTACAAATGTGATTATGAACATTCTGTTTTAATTATAAAGTATGACCCTGTGAGTTGCAACATTTGCTTTTTCATTTCCAGAAGTCAGGCAGATATCCTCAGTAGATTAAAGTTTATAATACCCACAAAGCTCTTTCAAAGAATATGAAAAAGGAAACTGATTGTTGTGAACAAACACTTTGTTACTTGAGTATTCATGTTCATTCATATGCTGTAGTGTGAAAACTACTAATAGCATGTCAGCATGGAGATAACTATTCCTAGATTTAAAACACTGGAAGAAGGCACATATAGTGAAGGAGGATCCAGGGAATTACAGACCAGTCAATCTGACCTTAACACCTGGAAAAATAATCATGGTACAATTCCTCAAGGAATTTATTGTGAAGCACCTAGAGGAAAACAATGTGATCAGGAACAACCAGCATGATTCAGCAAGAGTACATTATGCCTAACCAGCTGGATTTCTAGGATAAATTGATATCTCCATTAACAAACTAAGGAAACATAGACTAGACATGTAGTCTAAACAAGTAGTCATAAAAGGCTCAAACTCTAGTGGGGAGAAGGTATTGGGTGGGATTCCTCAGGGGTCTTTCCTGGGTCTGGTCTTATTTAACATATTTGTTAATGATTTGAAAGTGGGATTGAGTGCACGCTTAGCAAATTTGCAGATACCAAGTTGAAATACAGATGCAACACTTTGGAGGGTAGAATTAGGATCCAGAATGTCCTGGATAAACTGGACAAATGGTCTGAAATCAAACAGATGAAATTCAACAAGGACAAGACCTGCACTTGTGATGTAATAATTACACGCACAAATATGGACTGGGGGATGACTGGCTACGCTGTAGTACTTCAGAGAAGGACCTGGGGTTACAGTAGACCAGGGGGCAAAATATGGCCCATGTCCTAGATCCAGCCCACCAAGGGGTTCCATCCAGCCTGTGGCGGGTCCCTCGCCTCCACCCGACCCAGATGTGGGAGGCAACCCGGGCTGTGGTACATGCAGCTGGTCCTGCCACCCTCAGGCACATAGTCGGGTTGGGGCAGTGCAGAACAGCTCCTGGCACTCCTGGTGACAGCAGCTCCTTTCACCTGCTGCTGCCAGACCCAGCCCCAATTCCTGGGCCCCCCAGCCTGTCTACCCTTCATCTACTGCCAGGGTGATGGACAGATTAGGTGGGCAAGGTTTCCATTGAGACTAACCCAGGGCCTGCGTGGGCACGGTGTGCTTGGCCGGGTGGATAGGATGGAACTGTGGGCAGGTGGGAATGGTGTCCAAGAGTGGGACAAGCAGGCAGGCTGGGGTTGGGATCAGGGGGCAGTGACGGTGTGGGACTGAGGCCTGGGGCAGAGCCGCAATTTGTTCCTGGCATACCCCTGCCTGCAGAACCGGTGCCTGTTGCAAGGGTGTACTGGGAGTGGATCACAGCTCTGTCCCGGGCCTTGGGCCTCAGGCCCTGGCCCCACATTGTCGCTACCCCATGATCCTGCTCCATGATTGTGGCCCCAGATCCATCTGAGCCTGTCCTGCTCCTAGATGCCTCTCCCCACCCACCCAGCCAAGTGTGCTTTGCCTACATTGGTCATGGGCTGGTCTCCATGGAGACCCCAGGATCACTGGGTGTTGACAGTGTGGGGCTGGGACCCAGGGAAGAGCCACTTAGGGAGTTTTGGTGAGCTGTTGGAATGTGAGAGGGATGAGGTGCTGACCCAGCCTGGCCCTGCAGAGATGGAGAGGTGCTAACCCAGCCTGTGACAGCTCACCAAAACTCCATAAGTGGACCTTGGGCCCAAATAATTACCCACCCCTGCAGTAGATCATAAGCTGAATATGAGCCAAAATTGTCATCTTGTTGCAAAAAAGTCCAACAGTATACTAGACTGTATTCAGCGTTCCCTCTAAGCTGCACGCATGCATGGCCGCACACAATAAAAAATCATACCGCGCAATAACTTTTTAATACCACTCACACTGTGGTGTACCAATGGGGAGGAGGGGCAGTAGGGGGCTATGGACCCTGGGTGTTGGCCTGGAGCGGGGTGGGGGGGTATGCCCAGTGCTGTAGGAAGGGGGCACTGACACTCCGCTCACTGCATCAGACCTGGCTTTGAGGCACTAGCTTCAAACGATCCCCTGGTCACCAGACCCTAGGCCCCTGTCAACTGGCCCACTGGCCCCTGTGTGGCTACACCCATCTCTGGAGCTGGGCCCCTGGCCCCTGTGTGGCTCTGTGCCTCATGCTACACCTACTCTGGGCTTAATATTCACTAGAGCCTTGAGCCTGCCTTTGACAAGATTCAAGGCTATCAGATACCCCATGGGCACTAATGGGACCTCCATTTACCTCCCCTTATTGTCCCAACCCAATTAGCTGGTTTAAACACAACATAAATACAAGCCCCCATGCTATAACATAAACAAGAACAGCAGAAGCAGCCCTATGTCCCTTTAAGAGGGCAAACCTTCTTTCACCCCTTGTCTCAGTGTACTTCCCAGCATGGGCTCCTTGCGAGTTCCCCAAGCCTCAGTGTTTCTGCAGCCAGCAGAGCAATCCGTCTAGCATCCCAGGGTTGCTGGGGCTCCTGGCCAGGAGCTCCTAACCCTGAGGCTGACAGGGCTAGACTGGCTTACCAGACCAAGCCCCAGACTTATGTACTCCCAGGGCTCTCTGTCACAGATGGTTTAGTCAAGGATGATCCTGCCTTGAGCAGGGGATTGGACTGCATGACCTTGTGAGGTCACTTCCAGTCCTACTTTCCTATGATCCTACTTAGTACAAGAGCAACTTAAAGTCTAAGACCCAGCTCCTCTTCTGTCCAGTAGATACCTGAGCTGTTGCAGCTACTCATTCAAAAAATACTTGCCTTAGAAATATGATATTTCTTGCTTTAGAAATATGATATTATACCATCCATTTCTTGCCTTAGAAATATAATATTATGCTATCCAAGGTGGCATGCAGCTCTCTCCTCCTCTCCATGGGCATCATATACTTTCTACACCTCAGGAGCCAAATTCTGTGGAAAGCAGGAAGTCAATGACTCCCACCTTTTGCCCAAACCTAGGAAGGGAATTGTGGGTTCTGCTTCCTATTTGCTCTGCTGTTTATACATTTTGTATTTATAAATTATTGGACAAAAAAAATAAGTAGCATTGGAAGTAAAGACCAGAACCCAGAGATCTTACCCTCTTAATGACCTACTCAGCTCACTAGGATACAGAGTAAAATTCTATCTTGTCTGGTCATCTGGCTCTAGGCCTCTTACCACCCAGGTTGTGAGCTTCAACAGAAGAGGTACAGAATGCCCTCAGCCCTACTTAACCATTAACCTAGTATTTAGGATACTTTTCAGGTTGTGGATGCTATAGGTTCAACTCCCCTCAAACCAAGCAAGGTCCTATATCCCAGAATTTCAGCTCGAATTGGTAGTATGCTAGTTTAGAAGAATGCCAATGTCTCCCTGAAGGAAACTAAAGTCCTTCCCTCCTGATCACAAATAAAATAAGATAATCCATAGAAGTTCTTACTGCTTCTGAAGAAAAGTCTAACTGTTTTATTCTGATCATTACTGGTGTTATCTAACTAACTCATCTCTTCCTTTTAGTGTGGGCAAGGAGTCTACAACATGGGTCCTAGAAAATTAGCCCTGCCCTGTGATGTAACTGTTCTTATGCTTTTCCCTGCCCTGCCCTCACCTCCTCACTGGCTTACATACAAGACACTATTGTCCCTTGTCCTGACTGGGGAAAAGCAGCAATTAGTTTATTTCCAATGTGAAGAAAAGCGTAAGTCTGCACTTAGTATATATGCTAAAAAACTAGGGTATTTTCAAATGGGGTCAGGCTGATAACTCAGTTTGCCTCCCCAATTTCCCTGTTCATTACTGAAAGCAGATTTTATGCTGCCTCTAAGGCATTATGTTACTCAAGCAACTGCTAGTTAATACAAGACTGACATTGCACTGGTTGTTGGTATTCAGACCTACTCTGTGACAGAAAAATGTCTTGTATTAGATAACCATAAATTCCAAAATGATAACATTGCCATAATATTACCAAAAATAAACATGAATACTATACAGCATTACTGAATCTCCCAGGAACAATTTGGTAGAATGTATTTAAAGAAACCAAATCTTTCTCCCACAGTTGTAAAGAAGAACTGTTAAGAAAACCTACCATCATTTAGTATTAATCGAGTATAAAGAACTGAAGTCCAGTCAGATACATTTCCAGCAAATAATCATGACTGGTGCTTTTATTCAAGAATTACCTCTTTCTACTTTTGTTGTTGGTTTATTTATTTAAATCAAAGTAACAGTTTGTATCATTCCATTCTGAAAGATATTAGTCATTTGTACTCACAAAAGATGCATATAAAAACCATTTCTTCCACTATAATAGTGACTTTAGATACTTCAGTGTAATATTACATTATACTCATTCTGTAGGAAGAAATGTAAGTAAATGAAACAAAGCTTTTGTCTAAAATAGCTCTGAGTATTCATTTAAACATTCCGCCTTATTCATAGGAGACTGATACAAGACCTAATTTGTAGAAAATGAGACCCACTGTGACTAAGAGGTAATTTTACATACAGTCATGAGGATTACTTCCAGTCCTGTTCTTAATCCAAAACCAGAAGGAACTGAGAATGTTGCAAATGTTGCTCAGCCTATAATGGGTTTATGGCACCCTGCTCAGTTAACGAAAGAATAGCACCAATCAATTCCAAAAGGGGTTTTATTTGGGCCTCTTCAACTTGAAGACAAAGACTTACATCTATGGGACATTCTTTCAAAACTGATGTTGAGGTGTTAAATGAGAAAATGTCAGTTTTTTTCAAGAATTGCTAACTAACCCTTTGGACAAATACATTGAAATAATGTTGTAAGGATTACAGAAACAACTTTCCATGATACATTGTATATTGGATATCAAACAGAACATCATCAACTGACCTCAGCAATAACCCCCTTCAAGTTGTTGGGGACAGAATCTGACCCATCTCACAGCTTGTTGGCTGACTCTCCTAAAGGCTGCTTTGGCCGCACCTGGAGTATAAAACCATTATGCGAAAAGTTGTATTACCATCACCAGTAGTATTTCATTCTCTACTAAATCAAATGTTGTTCTTGAAAGGATTGCTTCTTTCCACACAAGCACTTAACATATATAGTAAATAACAGTTACATTTCAAAAAGAAATGTGAAAAAGCATAAAGTGAGGAATTTAGTGAGTATTTTAGAAAGGAAACGATGGCCAACATTATAAGGATGAGCGGAGTGGCAGAGCTGTCAAAAGGGGGTGGACACAAGAATGGAGAAGGCGGTTTCTCATGCTCTTGCGCCCCACTCCACTTGCACTTTCTAGTTCTAGCACCTGCAGCAAGTAGCAGTACAGGAGTCAGTGGGAGAGTTCACGGCTGAGTGGAGATATCACCTTATATTTTGCTACCAAAAACAGGATGTTTTTTGCCTGCTCAACATGGGCATCTATGGCAAAATAATCAGGTGATATCTCCCTTCAGCAGCAGCTAATTTCATCTGCTGCTCCTGTGTCCTGCTCACTGCCTGGAGCCTCAGGAGCCAAAAGATACAGGGGGAAGGGGAAAGGGGGAAGGGAGAAAAAGGACTGCCCTAGGCACAAGCCTGGCTAGTAACACCTCTAGAAGATGGCACATAGACAAGAAGCAGTCCTTTGGCAGTTGTTTTTGCATCCTCACTGGCATAACTGATTACTTTGTTAGAATACAGATTAGTTGTATCATTATTGACCACTATCTATGTGCATAAAAGCACCAGTAGGAAAACCAATGCAGATCAACAGTTATGTTTGCACTCAGTATTCAGTCCAAAAAAAACCCCAGTTTATTAATATGGATAAAAGGCTGTATCTTTTATGATAGGGACTGATTTTTTCAGAGTAAGCTTTTCAAGATGCATAACCAGTCCAAATTAAATTATTATAAGATATACATATACAAATATATACACACACGTACTGTCTTAAAAAAGAATATTTTAAGTTGTACCTTGATTTAAAATAAATCTGTACAAAAAGTTTACCAAGTATAATAAAAAGTACAGTGGTCTTTAGAGCCCTAATATTATCACGTTCCAAAGATCTAGGTCTCACAAAATGGTCTTTATTTTACTTCAAATTGACTTACACAGGAACCTAAGATTTGGGGCTAAGAGGTCGTGGCAGTATTGGAGCCCAATCACTAATTTTACAAGTGACTACAATATATAAACCATTTAATAAACTAATGGTACGCGCTATCTAAAAGTTTCCTAACCAATCCCCACTGGAAGGCTGTTCCAGAACTTTATTTCTCTGATAGTTAGAAAAGTTGCCATTTCTAATGTCCATAGCCAGTGCCAAATAGGTTGCCCTGACTGCTTTTTAAACTGAAAAAATCTACCTAAAACAGAACAGAGATACTAAATAGAAAATAACTTACAAACTTTTTTATTGGTAGTATTTCAACTGTAAAAACAAGAAGAGTTATATTTTACCATATTCTAACATGCAAAAAGCAAATCTACATGAACTATGAATAGGTGCTATTCCCAGTTTCCATATTTTCTTTATTTTGCTGTGAAATACCTTCTCAAATGAAAAGAAAACCAGATTTAAATGTCTATGAATATGAATGTAATGATTTACATCTGTGAATAGTTTGTTGATTACTTTTCCATGTCTATACTCTAAACTGCCTGTAGATGCAGATATAGGGGCAGAAGCCTGGATTGTCCTAGTTACTTTTGGCTACCAATATGCAATTGGTAATGAAAACATAGGGTCCTCCCAGAAGAACAGCAGTTAAGGAAACTGTGTGAATTCCCTAGCAACCATGGAACAGACTTTTGAAAGTGTGTTTGACTCAGCACCCCATACAGCTAGCACTACAGTGACAGAAACACTCTTCCACTTAACCTTATAGCAGGGGAGGAATAGTGGCCACCTCTGCAACCAACCATCTCCCCCTGCAGCCTCTGCTTTCCCATTCCTCTCCCCCACAACACAGCCTCTGCTCCCCAACCTGCATTTCTCCCTCTCCTTGTACCCCTGCTCCACATTGGCAGGCTCCATCCACACTAACAGGAGTGTGCAGCCCACACAGAAGCTACTGGGGCTGAGCTGGCAGAGGATGGAGCCTGCCAGTAGAAAGCAAAGTCAAGGGAAGGCAAAGAAGCTTGACAAGGAGAGGAGCAGAGGCTAGAAGAGGGGGGACGGGAAGGAAGAGGGGCAGGAGAGGGAACAGAGGCTGAGGAAGGGGGGCCCAAGACTGCTTGGGGGTGTAGATAGGGGCAGAGGTAGCAGGTCAGCAGACCTCCCACCCCTCACCCTGGAGCACATTTATTCAGCAGAACAAGCAGTTTTCACTTTTTACACTCACTGCTGAAGAATGATACAATCCCTCTGCCAATACACACTGAATAAACTCTACTGAAAGACAGAATCATAGAAAGTTAGGGTTGGAAGGAACCTTAGGAGGTCATCTAGTCCAACCCCCTGCTCAAAGCAGGACCATCCCCAACTAGATCATCCCAGCCAAAGCTTTGTCTAGCTGGGTTTTAAAAACATCCAAGGATGGAGCTTTTACCACCTCTCTGGGTAACCTGTTCCAGTGTTTTACTGCCCTCCTAGTAAGAATTTTTTTCCTAATATCTAAACTAAACTTCCCTTGCTGCAACTTGAGATCATTGCTCTTTGTTCTGTCATCTGCCACCACTAAGAACAGTCTAGCTCCATCCTCTTTCAAACCTCAGTTCAGGTTGTTGAAGGCTGCTATTAATTTGATATATAATATCTTCTATTATTATGTATCTTGTTAATATATTAATATTATTATATAATATTATATTAATATATAATAGCACATTATATCTAATATATATTTATATCTAATATAATGCTGAACAGTCTAGCTCCATCCTGTTTCGAACCCCCCTTCAGGCAGTTAAAGGCGGCTATTAATAACATATTAGATATATAAGAAGAGATTACAAAATAGGCTATCATGCTCTTTACTAAGAAGGTTAATACTAGAAGGAGTGTTTTGGAAGCTACAGGCACTGGTGAAGAGGATGCCAATTTCATTATAGCATTGACAGAGCTGATGTGAGTACCAGTCTTGTAGAGCTGGTGCCTCAGTCAGCCAAAAGTTTTTCTTCAGGGCATAGAGAAACATAACCATTAGTTACAGAATGGCTTAAATCCAGTTTAAACCAGAAGCAGACAGAAATACAAGTCTATTAAACTGGCTTAAATCTACTCAGAAGAGTTCAAAAGTGTACCTCGCAAATCAAGTACTATTTTGAACCACTTCAATGTGCACTGGTCCAGTGTTATGTGTAGACATTAAGCATTCTGTGACATAGGGTTGGCCAGTCTTCCAGGCATCCCACACTGCACTACTCCTCACCACTACCACCAAACATAAACACTGCTACAACTGGCTGCTCTAGTATGTAGCCAGAACTCTATTATCCCCTTTTCCCCCTTTTGTTAGCACTTCTTATCAATGAGCTCCCATTGCACTGATTTTCAGTAAAAGCTATCTTTCTAATAAGCAGCTGTGTTCTCACTTCCTACTCAACCTCAGCCCCTCATCATGCCTTCTGAGCCCCTGGGAACCAAAAAAGTATGAATCTAAGCACCTTCCCCCAAGTCAGGAAAGCACACTGCAGATTTTAGTCATCTGCAGGTTATTAAAGTATGCTGAACTCATATTCAAGAGATGAGGGAAAGCAGAACAGTGACGTTGTCCCCAGTCACAGGCTGCTCACCCCCTGGGACTCCTAAACATGGGTGCAAGTACTTTCCCTTACCCCCTGTTGTCCACTGCTGGGCTGGATGCACATTCACACCTTCTGGTGTCAGAGCCACAGCACTTCAAACAAACAGGAACCAGTTTCCAATCAGTGATATTTTGGAATGGTTTAATTGTTGGTAACTGGACTCCAACGTGTCAGAAGGACCTAGTCTAGGTCTTGGACAATGTCTTAAGAAGGCAGAATGAGGTTTCTTTTTGCTAGGTCCCTTTAGAATAGCTGTCTTATTTTCTCCCCTTCTCCCCTTCTCAACACATTCATTAATCAAATTATAACATAATCAACATAGTTGTCTTTATTGAAACTGAGGCAAAGTATTAATATAATTTGAGACATGATACATTTTATCATCTTTAACCCCATCCTCATTGCACAGAAAGCATTATTTCCTTGTTCTCTTATAAACTAAATTCTCCATCTATTTAATTAATTTTATTTAGTTTATTTTAATTTCCTGTGCAAGGTTTAACTCAGACTAACTTTTGCCAATTCTTACTTTATCCCTAAATCTCTATTTGCTATCAGTCTGTACTTCTAATCTTTACAGGGTCTCTGCTCATTTCTAACAAATTGCTTGAGATGATTATTCATCCAGTGTAATCTGGAGCCCCTTCTGGTGTATTTCCCTTTCTTGGAACATACATTCCTGACAGTTTTAACAACCTTAAAGAAAATTTAGGATGCTTCCACATTCAAGTCCTTGAGTTTTTCAGTACAGGTGGTCTAACTAGTTTTCTCTCTCAAGGTTTGCCCTCTTGAAATTGAAAACTAATGTTATTTTTTTTCTTTATCCTTCCATTCAATTTAAACTCCAGAGATTTCTGATGATTTGCTCCGTGGGATATTTTGTGTGTTCCGCTTTTTTCTTTTTTTTAATTTTAAACAGACTGCTTTTCTTATTACTTACCACAATGCAGCCTAAAATAGAATTGCCTTTTCTTGGACTATTTGATGAAGAAATCTGTCAGCTATCATATCTAAAAATATCCGAGTCCTACCAATACCAGTAGTGTTCATTCTTCTGTCTATATCTTGGAAGTTAAAATCTCCTGGACATAATTCCTAATAGTATTTCTCTGTATTAATTTTAAAATATGTGAATGTACTGTCCACAGTGACTTGCTGGCCAAAGGAATCAAAGAAGAATAAACAATACTAGTAACAACACAGAACCATAATTACGCACTGCAATTTAGAGACAAGGTCTTTGTTCTGAAGAATTAATAGCCAAACTTTAAGACAAAATACATGAAAGAATTACTATTCATCATGCAGAAAATGAGACTAACATGCTTTTAAACAGCAGCAAAATAATGAGCTGATTGTCAAATCCTTAATGAGATTTATTACATGAATATGGGCCAATTCTTTCTGTGTAAAAAGCCATTCTTGTGTTTTTATTATTTATTTACTTTTATTTAAAGCAATAAGAGAGACCCAACATGTGACAAGCTAAGTAGGAAATCTCTGTGGGTTTCAGATTAGATGACAAGTCTGTATGACTTTACAATAGATTTTGTAAAGACTTGAAACTAAACTCTACTGGCATTTACATCACTGAAAATGCTGAGCAACCATGCTGACGTCACTGGAGTTAACAATGAGTCATGTGACTAGGAGCAAACTTTAACCCTAATAGGTATTGTTCTGTTATTTTAGATGATACATTTGCAAGTATTTACAGTGGAGGCTGGTTAACATGTGAAAGTGAATAAATCTAGCTGACTGTGAAAGGTTGGTTCAAGCCTAATTTACAACAGATGCTAATGAACTTCATCATGCTCATCTTGTAGGCCCTGAGAAACTTCAGTTGATTATACATCTACATCTAGCTTATGAAAGAACACAGAAACCCTTCCATTCCACTTGTGGCACTAATATCTTTAAAAATATAAAATTTTAAAATTGGAGGGTCAGCTTTTACTGTGCATGTGCACTCGCGTGCACACAAAAGCCAATGCACACAGTATTTGCTTTCTAAATAATTGTTGCAGTTTAACATAAGGTTCCTAAACCATATACTTTAAAGATGGATATCAACTTCAGCTGCCTTAGGTTGTTCTACTAAAACTGAGAAAAATTAAAACCCTCTTTTGCAGAATCTCTCTCTAACCATTCTTTGCAGCTCCAGAGGTATTTGGCAGTAGAAGAATCCTTCATCTCATCAGAGTCCAAATAGCAGCTGGATCCTCAGTTTGCTCCACTCAACTGAATAAACAACTTGCATCTAAAGCACCACAAGTACACCAATACTGAGGCCAGAGCTCCCTACCAATGCAGCTTCTGCTGCAGAAAAGCATGCTCCTCCATCTGTCTGGAGGTCCTATTTTTTTGCTACAGGGCAAGAGAAATGACTCAGCTTCTTATGATTAACGGCAAGCTTCCAAGAACCAGAGAAAGATTGAGTCAAATTGCAAAACTTAGGACACTACTAGAATTGTTTCTTCTCACTCTCTACTTCAGAAGAATAATGTAGCATGAAGAGAGAATTCAGAAGTCACAAAAGTGAGCTTTCTGGGACAGACAGCTTTTGGAAAGCTCTTCTACTTGACTCTCTTGCTGTGAAGAGGCACTGGCTGAAAGTGGGACACTGGCAGCAGGAAATGAGAGCAGGAGAGAGCAAAAAGCTGTGAAAGGGGAACAATGCTTCCACAGCTGCTGCTCCTTTACGTTTGGGGAAATCCTGAGAAGGGTGGGGTGGGGCACAAAACAAAAAGCCGGGATAGGAGAAAAAAGAATAAGAGGCTGCTGATGGGGAGAGAACCCCAAAGACCCGTCTAGACAGAAGGGAAAGACTAAACCGGGTCTACTTAAATTCAAGAGTTGACGGAGGAGGAAGTTCATCTCCAAAGAAAAAAACAGAGAGGCTGCCATGGGATGGGGTCCCCAGGGATAGCCATGATGCCCCTAGGGCTCTGTGACCATGCCAATCCTGCCCAACAGGCACCCGTTTCCTCACCTGCCATGTCTTGCTGGTAATTATAATAAATAGGGAGGCTGCCCTCGAGTTTGTGTTTGGACATGGCCCTGATGGACCCCACTGAACCCTGTGGGTTCTTGGACCCCTTCTGGGTCCTGCTCAAAATGGTTGCCTCACGGAACACCCTCAGCCTTATGGGCTAGATGCGTGGCTCCAAAATCACCCTTTACCATGCCCCAAGCCTCGCAGATGGTATTTAAACATTGCCTCTCTGGGGCCTTGGTATAGCTCAGCCTCCTGTTATCGCCAGGCTCTCCGCAACCCTGTCTCTGTGCCCACACTGGTGCTGGGCACTCTGCAGCCCCTTTGTCACTGTGCCCCCTGGCTCTGGGGTCTGCTCACCCCCTTTGTCACTGCGCCCCTTGGCACTGGGGTCCCCACACTGTAGTGGGCCCTAATGAGGCCTCCTCTTCCCCCAATAGCCTCAGTCCGGTCCACCAGTTTTATAAAACAGCAACCAAAATATGAACCCCTGGGCTATAACATAATACAAACAGTTCAGTGTGTGCTCTGTCACTTTAAAAACTTCCCCCCCAGCACTAAGTGCCTTGTAGGCCAGGTTACCTAGTGAGCTCCTGGAGCCCCATTAGTCCTATATGTAGCATATCAGGCAGCTACAGTGTCTCTGGGTAATTCTTCCCTGGAACCTCCCTCCCCTGGCTGCTGCCAGAGAACTAACTCCTGCTGGTCTCAGCCCTGGGGTTTATATGCGCCTGGGGGACTGCCTTCTTCTGGTCAGCTGATCAGGCGCAGGCTAATTCCCTTGTTAGCCTGCTGCCATAGTAACCTGCACCTGTGGGGTTTCTGTCTGGCTCTTAAGGCTCTCTCCCTAGGCAGTTCCTGCTCTTAAAGATGCAGGCACCTTAGCGCCCTGTGACAGAGGCTCCAAATGGTGGAGTGATGTCTGAAGAGGTAGCGGTGAGAAAAGAAGAACAGCTACCTGACAGGTCAAAACTTGTGTGTTTCTGATTTCTTTTACTGTATTTGGACACTTTGTAGAGTCAATCAGACTTAAGATGATTTCAGGGGAGAGAGAGCCAGAGGGATGGCGACTCTCTCAACCTTAAGCTGACAGGAGCACGTGGAGAGACACAGCAAGGTAAGATCTCTACTGGAGAAAGCGCATTAAAAATATTTTTTTTCAGTTCATTGTTCAGTCCAACTGTTTAGCCTTAATTAACCCTAACTGTATATTGTATGAGGGTGGAGCTAGTAATCCGAAGAGTTCTCGATTATAAAAGTGAAGACGTACCTGAGAAGCATTTAATAACCACAGCCTGTTTAGCTGTGAGTTGGTCATAGCTGTAAAAATAAATGACAAATAAAAAATAAATGGTGATTAACCCAAACAAGCTTGTGAGTCAATCGATGACTTATGTTTGGGCATCATCTAGAGGAACTTCCAGAGACCCCATAAATTTTCACGTAGATTGCTGTTACCTGACTGTGGTAAAAAAAAAAAGAAGCATAACACTTCCCGAATAATAACATCAAGAAATAAACAAGACATGGCAGGCAAGAGTAGGACTATACCACTGGGACATAAATATAGGCAGTCTCAGAAAAGAGGTCTAGAGCTCGAACATAAGCTGAACTACCACACATGCATATACTCTTCTTCATATAAGCAGCCAGAACTCAGCAGAACCAATATCAAACATTTAAGACATGTGTGTTGTAGAGTTTGTAAAGGGCTGTCACTTCACTCACTAAACATCTTTATTTTCCCTAGGGCAAAATTGCCCCCACAGGAAACAACATAAACAATAAAACAAGTGCACAAACAACAAATAGTTATGTAACACCCACACAAAGACTGGGTTGTGTATTGTTCAGTAGGCAGAAGGGTTACAGTTAAATCAAAACCAGCAGTCCTTCCTCAGACCCTGAGAAGGCAACCCCAGCTCTATGCTGCCTCCTTAGCACCACAGCCTTCCTTCTCTCTTCCTCATCTACCCTCCTTGGGAGCTTTTAACTTTCCTTAGAGCCAGTCCATCATCCCTGTTATCTGGCCCTGTGCTCCTAGGATTATCCTTTAACCACCTTCAACTGGGCTCCCACCTCAGAATCATGCACATCATTACACATCCCCCCTCCCAAAAGTGGAGCCCAGGGTACACTCTTCCAATTTTTTAATTCCACTTATTCCATGCCACTCACCCCTCCCCTCCCACCACTTCAAAAGTCTGCATTTGTATGTGCAGATCCAGAGCACTGCTGTATTGAGAAGGCAAAGGGCTGTAGGGACAGGTACCACCTCATCAACCGGGGTTGGCCTCCTACGTACCATTAAGCCATGTTAGCAGGGCATGGTCAGTGATCAAATCTAAATGGGCCCCTAGGACATAGTAGCAGAGGATCTTAACTGCTCACTTAATCACTAGACACTCCGGGCACTTTTACATGTGCTCTGGGGGCTTGAAGGAGAGGGGCACAGAACTTTAATTAGATTGTCTCCAAGAGCCACTCTAATTAAAGTGCTGCTGCATCTCCTGTATCAGCATCCTGGCACTTAAAAATAGTGGCAGAGGGGCCTGAACTGAAGCTCTGCAGCCTTCCCTCTCTCTCCCTCAGCTACTCTCCCTGGGAGCTTTTAACTTCCCCTAGGGCCAATCAATCATTTCTGTCAGCTGACTCTGTGCTAGGCAGGTAAGCTATTACCCTTTAACCCCCTGCATCTGGGCTCCAGCCCCTGAACCATGTACCTCATTACAGAGTTGTTTGATGGAGTCCTCAGTGCAAGACACTTCAGTGATGAGGTCTCCTATGAGATTTAACAACAGAATCCAGGTTTCTACCAAAGCAGATACTGCTGATGCCAATGTGTTAACCAAACCTGATGTGATGATTAAAATTACTGCTTCTAAGTAGAAATGCAGGTGGCAGACAGAAGCCTTGGTAGCAGTAGCTTCAAAGTCTCAAACATTTTTCTGACTGATTAATATGGAGAATATGGGGGAAAATGATATTACTCCTGTCTTTGGAATGATATTGCAGCAGTAGATATGACATTTGATGGGTTGTACAATTTGTACTTTTAAGGAATTGAATTCTGTTCCATTTTCAATATCGCTTTTTTTTGTACGTGAGACAGATCATTCTTTCCGGATGGGATCTGTAGTTTGTGAAATGACAGGTCTTTAGGAAAACAAAATAAAGTTAATATATGGCTTCCTGTTTCAGTACTATACCAACAAATGAAAAGTTATTTGGAATTTCTCTCCTTAAAAAAGCACTTTAATGATACAAGCTGAAATAAGCCTATTGTTAAAATGCAATTCACCGAATAAAGTATGATGCCAGCATTTAACTTTAAAATCTTCTCATGGTGATTCATAATTGTCTACTTTGTTATGTATTAATCTTAGATTATTTCCTATATTAGATTAAATAAAGACTTGCTACTATGTTTTTTAAGTATCAGTTACTGTTATCCAGTATACATTACTGAATTATTGTCATATAATCCTCCTAATGGGCTTCTTTTTTTAATCCAATACTCATAGCTGCTGAATGAAGAAAAAAAAATACACTACTCCTATTTTTCTTTATATGTACCTTCTCAAATCATTTAACCTGTTTCTGGATTGATCCAAATGTGGCATAATAGAAATTATTCACAAAAGTATTCATAAAACCTGCTTTTAAAATTGTGGATATGCTATGATCATCACCCTATCAGTTCTGCCATTACTCCTTATGTTAGAAGGACATCCCAGAGCTTCATTGCCCTGATGGTAAGGAAACGGAGGGTGGAAAAGAGAAAGAAAGAACTAAATGTTACACTTTTTAGCATGTTTCTTGGTGTACTTCTGGAAGGCATTCATATTACACTGATGATGTCCTTAAGAACCAGGAGAAGGACAGATTTGTCAGCTGTTTTAGGGTCTTGAGGGGACTGAAGAGAAGGAAACATTGCCCCCCAAAGATTTGCAGGAATAGTCTGTTAACAATGAAATAAGAGATAACACATTAACTGTGACCATATAAAGAAACAGATTGATTTTAAGATTGTAGACTTTGCCATTTAAGAAAGATTCCTCATCTTTCTTTTTGCCTGGAAACACAATGAATATGTTTGATAACGTATTAAATAAAATTATCCTTACTTTGCAAAAACAAAGAACAATAACTTTCAATATAGTGCTTGTTGTATGATCAATAGACCATCACAACAGATTTTCTTAACGCTGGAATTGTAGAGCAAAACCTTTATTGCATTTTTCATTGTCACGTCAGAAATTACAGCAAATTGGTAGTGCCATATATTGTGAGGCTTAGATCTGAACGGGGCATGTTCGTTTAGGTCAGCAGCCAAAGGGTACATACAAGTATTACATTTAGCTCACCCTAAGGTTAGGGTGATCTGAATGCCTAGATCTATAAGTGCCCTAAAAATGGTGTGCCTGATCTAATGTTGGTTCTTGTCAGACAAGAACTAACTGTAGATCAGCATGGGGTTAACCTAACCTAGCAAGGGCTAACCCAGCCTAGTGTAAGTGTGCACACATTCACAACACAGCTCTGGGGCTGGGGAGCCCCAGCCACACTACAGCCTCAGGGCTGTGATGTTTTTATGCACCCTCCCATCCTGACCAGACTCTTTTTACCTCCCTGACTAGCCCCCCCCCACTATTCCCCCTACAGATTTGCCTGTCCCCACTCCCCATCAACCTGCCAACACATCCTCCCCTCCTAACCTCTCAGAACCCTCCCATTACCTGTCAGCTCTGTGTTTCTGGGGAACCCTGGCACAGTACCCAGCCTGTCTGACTCGCGAAGGACTTCCTCCCCCCACCTCTGCTTGAACCAGAACTGATCAGAAGAAGGACTTACAAAAGACAATGAAGATGCAGTAAGAGATACACCGAAACAGCTCCCGATAAGGGTGACAGGATTAAGGCAACTCCCCTAGTCCCATTTGCATCAGAGATGGGAAAGGGAGGCACCTCCATTAGCATTCAGAATGGAGAACAGAGATTCAAAGACATGGACCGCACTGAACTCTGGGACTAGAAAACCAGGGGAGCACTGCATGATGCAGGATCCTTGCTCTAAATGCTAATCAACCCATGCCTCCACACACCCAGCTCAGCATTTATCAGACCAATTCTAGTGATGATGAGTCCTTTATTGGTACCCAAAACACGGAATCTGCCTGTTTGCATTGTGAGATCCCTCAGGGTAATGCTGTCCATCGCTAGGAATGATCAGCTCCCATTGTCCAGCATAACAAAACAACTCTGCTATACTCTATTGAGCCATTGTTTACCCATAAACAAACCTTGTGTTCA
>NW_005842066.1:2515791-2530785 GCF_000455745.1 Alligator sinensis | reverse complement strand
AAAAGCCCCTACCCAAGCTCAAGTTTCTGTTCTGGTGCTTGGATCGAAAAGCTGCACCAGTTCCACTGGGACTTCACCTTCTCTTTTCCTGCCTGGAATATCTCCACTGAACATGCTGGGGGTTCTGCCTGTCTTAAGCGCTCGGGACCCTAAGCCAAGCAGTTTGTCTATGAGCTCCAACAAGCACCTGGGAACCTCGACCGGTTCAAGCTTTGCTGAGTGATGAGACCCAAACTCTCTCTCTCTCTTTGTTTAAGCCAACTTTCTAAACCTTGGACTTGGTTTAATCCCTCTCTCTCTCTCCCTCTCTCTCTTACTCCAGGCACAGCTTTCTAAACCTGACTTTTGCTGATCAAATGTGAGCTAGACTTTCCCAAATAGCCAACTGAAACTGTGTAATATTGTAACTTCTTTGTTTGTTTTTCTCTCCTTGTATGGCTATTACTCCCCTAGTATCATTATAAATTTCATATACCTGGCAATAAAATAACTCTTACGGTCAAGCTGGTTGCCATACTCTCTCTGAACCTCATTTACTCTTCCTTCTGCTCAACCTCCCCATTTGTTCTACAGCAACGCTTCTTTTACCTAAGCCAAAGATCCCTGTCAGGCCCAAAAATCCTGTGGGGTTTGCTCAGCAAGGGAGTTACTAACAAGACAACTGGGACAAGAGATTGGGAAGTGCTGAGTCTGGGGCACATGAGGGTGTCAGCCTGGAAATGCTGAGTAACCCTGCTCGCTCAGACTTGCTCTGTTAACTTGTGCACGTGTATTGTTGCCCTGCTGAATTAAGCTCTGTGCTGAGTCCATGGCCTATGAGGGTGTCAGCTTAGAAGTACTGATTGACTCTGCCAGCTCAGACATGCTCTGTTCCTGTGCTGAATCTGAGGCCCATGAGCATATCAGCCTGGAAATGCTGAGTAACCCTGCCCGCACAGACATGCCCTGTTAATCTGTGTGGGTTCAACTGACTCAGTAGCTGGAGGAACCCAGCCACATTGAAACTAAACCCTGCAAGGTAGCTCCACGGGGGGTGAGAACTTGCAGAAGACAGAGATAGAGCTCCGTATAGAAACACAAGTGACACAAGTAGTACATTGATAGGATTACAGAAACCCCAGAAACATAACCCTGATAAATAAGCACACCCCAAAACGGATGGGCAAATCTAGTAACACTCTGCAGGGTTCCAAGTAATGGCTGCACCTTCTGCATCAAAAGATTTTACTCCCTATATGGATTACAGTTGGAATAAACATTTGAAGAATGAAAAATAAATCCTGAAACCTCAATAAGTACACAAGGTACCACATTTGCAGAGAATTCTTTATGTACAATTTACAGTTAATACTAACGCACATCTTCTTATACTGCAAACAGATGGCATGAAGTATTACTCATTCACAATCAGAAAAATTGATTTAAGTTTGTGGATTAAATAAGATTGGCTTTCTATTAAATCTAAAGAAGAGCCACTATTACAAAATAAAGGAAAGTAAATAAGATAAAGGTACATTTTTCCTTCAAATACAATCATAACCATTCAAGAGCAGATCTTGTGGGGTGTAGTTGCACCTGCCCTTTTGCTCCAGGCATAGGCCAGGCTTAGCCAGGGATAGTGGTTGGGTAATAGGCTCCTCCTTCTAGCATCTACTCTCAGCCAGCAGGGGACACACAGGGGAGAGGTGAATGTGAATAGTCACAAGAGGAGGAACCCACCGATCACTGTTCTTGCTCCTGGCCCAGCCCAGCACCCTTCACAGTTGTTTCCTTAAGTAATCTCTCTGCCCAACAATGTACAGAGAGTGACTCTGGGGTCCCCCATGCTCCTGGCTCAACTGGGGAAAGTGGTGACAGGGGCAGGTACACCCTTTCTACAGTTGCTCCTGGCCCTGCCCCAGTGTCCTAAGTCAGGGGACTTCAATTGCACCTTAACACCATCTCCCACCATGGTGGTGTGCCAAACTCCCCATTACTAAAACCTAGATCCAACCCTGCCAATACCTTAAAATCCAATACTTGAATTTCAAATTGGTCAGTGTGGAATCTTGCCACATTCTTTCACTGAATTAAAATATTATGTTTAAAATTTGAATTCACAACCATTGGAATACCATCCTCAACATAATTCAAAGCATATTCCAAATATTATACATTAGTTCATTAATAAGTAAAAGGCACCAGTTCAAGGGTTTTGCTCCTACACTCAGGGTCAGACCAATCACCACATTTGGAGTCAGGAAGGAATTTTACTCCATGGTCAGATTGGTATGAACTGTTGGGGTATGAACTGTAGGATTAGTATGAACTGCCTTCCTTTATAGTAGGAGGGAGTGGCCTCTTCCTTAGATCTTTCAAGCATATTGTAACTACCTTTGCAGCAGCAGAACAATAGCTACTTTACATGTAGCAGGATAGGATGCTATGCATTGTGGTTGTGAGACAGGGTTGAATGTGCAAGTTTTAGTAATACGCTAGTGGGATGGTTTGGATAAGGATGATCCTGTTGTAGGTAAGGGGTTGGACAAGATAACCTCCAGAGGTCCTTTCTAACCCTATTTTTCTATGATTCTATGGGCACCAATCTGATACATTCTACCCAATGCTCTTATAGACCCATTAATGTTTTCAATATCTCTTCATTTCAATATTCTTCCATCATGCTCTATAGTTGACTTCATGTTACCCTGTTCAACAAAACACAGATATAATCATAAAGAATGATCAATATAGGTTCTGAACATCAAGATACTTTATTATATTTGTTTGTAGGACTCTGTAGGTATTACTGTACAATAAGTAAACTATGCCACATAAATAGGTCCCTGCCACAAAGCAGTTTTCAGTCTTTGCCAAAAAATTCCTAGCTTACAGTAGTGTTACAAGATTAATCATGCTTTGTAAAATACTTTGAAGCTGTAATACTCTCCACCAAGTACCAAATATAATTAAAGCAATAAAGAAACAACTGCGTGTGTATTACAGTTTAATAAGAAATTCTTCAGTAGCATTCAGGAATGAAGTTGAGGGCCAAGTGCCATTAACCACTGGAGTGTGCCATTTTTTAACATACTATAATGCTAGAGTGTCTTCTTACAAGTGTAAAATACTACTTTCTATTGAAAATATCTGCAATATGAGAGAAATAGTTTTAAATTAAATTAGGCATAAAATTATGTTTAAAGAAATGCTTGGTAACTGTAGACCCTTGAATATAAAATCATTAGGATTCTCAAAAGCAAATATTTTAAATTATATAAAGTAATTATTGAATTAAATGTCTTTTTAAAAAATACCATATTTATTCAACTATAAGATGACTATGATTATAAGATGACCCTCCAATAATTAGATTCTATATATAAAAACAATTACAAATTTGTTATAATTTTCCAGGTATAGAATCTAATAATTGGAGGTGTGCCTTGAATTTGTCTCCCTTCTACTGTTACAGAAGGGAAAAGAAATCTGGGGAGTCAAATAGTCTGCTTGACCTTTACCCGCACAATTTAGAATCACAGCAAATTAGGGCTGGAAGGGACCTCAGGAGGTCATCTACTCCAACCCCCTGCTCAAAGCAGGACTGTCCCCAACTAGTAATCCCAGCCAAGCCTTTGTCTAGCTGGGTTTTAAAAATGTCCAAGGATGGAGAGTCATCTTTGGGTAACCTGTTCCATTGTTTTACCACCCTCCTAGTGAGAAAGTTTTTCCTAATATCTAACCTAAAGCTCCCTTGCTGCTACTTGAGACCATTGTTCCTTGTTCTGTCATTTGCCACTGAGAATAGTTTAGCTCTATCCTTTTTGGAACCACCGTTCAGGTAGTTGAAGGCTGCTATTAAATCCCCCTTAGTCTTCTCTTTTCTTGATTCAATATGACCAGTTCCCTCAGTCTCTCCTCATAAGTCATGTTCCCCAACCCCCTCACCATTTTGTTGCCCTTCACTGGATTATCTCCAATTTGTCTACATCCTTTCTGTAGTGGGGGAACCAAAACTGGACACAGTACTCCAGATATTGCCTCACCAGTGCTGAATAGAGGGGAATAATCACTTTCCTTGATATGCTGGCAACATTCATACTAATACAACTCAGTATGCTATGAGCCTTATTACAACTCCTTTCCCCTGCAGCCTCTTCCCCCCTTTCTTATTGTCAGACCCTGCTGTCCCTGAGCACCTGGAAATGAATTTGAAAATACTGACCTAGAAAAAAAAAATACCTGTAGTAACTTGCATATAGTACTATTACTATAGGTACCCATAGACTTAGTCCATCCTTTTACCTCTTTTGAAACTGTTGCAAGCTTTAGTTTAAGTATTCCACAAACACACTTTTAAACAGCACTTCTGTACTTACCTGTATAAACTTTTTTTTTTTTTTTTAAGGAAAATAGTTCATGTTCCAAGCAAAAACAGCCAAATCAAATTCCATATCTGTGAGTCATTCAAGGACCATAAGTGTCCCTACTACTGGCAAACATCCTCCACCCTTGCCTAGGGCTTCAGATGCTTCCAAAAAATTTGGCAGGAATCCTACATGTAGGCCTAAGCCTTCCACTTGCCCTCAGCCATATGGCCACAGGAGCAAACTAGGAAGAAGTCTTCCATTTCCTTAAAGTGGATATAAAGCCAAGATCTTCCCAATGAAAGTGAAAGTGGAAGGTTAACTATGCATTACCTGCACTCAAGTATCAACCCTTGCCAAAAAAGCAGTTATCCCCAGCAACTCGGAAACCCACCTTCATCGTCATGGTGTTTACCTGTATAACATGTGTTTAACTATACATTACATTAGTCCAAAACCAAAACGCTTAGGATTTACCATATAGTTAATTGGGCTGGGCCCGAGCATAGACATAGCATTTCAAGTCATGGTGACTCCACAGCTCAGCACTGCTTATTATGTCTGTGTACTCCAGATACCCCCCAAAAAGGATCCATGTACTTATAAGCCCCCCACTCATAACTGGAACCAGGTGTTCCTGTCATAAGCCCTGGATTCCTCTAGAAATTGTGTACAGATGATCTGGATCCATCTAATGGAGGGCAGGGCCACACTAATCATATGCAACAGGCTTCATAGTTTCATAGTAGCTAGGGTCAGGAGGGACCTGAACAGATCATCTAGTCTGACCCCCTGCCACAGGCAGGAATGAATGCTGGGTTCACAAGACCCCAGACAGGTGATCGTCCAACCTCCTCTTGAATTTGCCCAAGGTAGGGGCGAGGACCACTTCCCTGGGAAGCTGGTTCCAGATTTTGGCCACCCTAACTGTAAAATATTGCCTTCTGATCTCTAACCTAAACCTATTCTCCATCAGCTTATTACCATTATTCCTTGTCACCCCAGGTGGTGCTTAGGGAGGCACTGACAGAGGGATTCTGGGTAAGGTCTTTGGGGCCATTTGGTGATGTTTGCCATACATTTAGAAATGGAAAGAAAGGTATAGCTCAGCTACGGGAGTGAAAAGGAAGTATGCAATGTAATGGCTCACCATGACTTGAAAAAGAGTTGGCACTGAGGGGGACTAAGCACAATGGGCACTACCATATATCTTTTTCAGATGGGTTATATTAACTTATAATTCCTTAGAGAAGCAGTTTGCAATCTGTGGTATGAGTACTACCAGTGGTACATGTTAACAGATTTATTATAATTACTTTCTATGACAATAATTTGCTGGTGACACTTACGGTTGTATCCTTTTAAATTGACAGTATGCAATCTGTCAAGAGTTTGGAAACCACTACCTTAGAGGTAGCAAAGCAATCCCAAAGAAAGGTTACCAAAAAGTGAAAGAGACATTAAGGAAATTCTGTGAGCATCAGCAAGTTGGATTTGAGCTCTTCTAGAAATGAGAGGAGGAATGAAGGGCATGAAGGAGAGCAGGGCTCCAAGGGGTGGGGAGGACGTGAATATTGGTACCTGCTTCTAAAGAGCTCCCAGAGAATCTGCAGCTTGTTATATATCTGCCATATCTTGTTATATATCTTTAGCCTTGGGTTCAGCCCAAGAAGGTGGGATGCACCAACAGCCCTATGTTGCAGAGAGCTGCAGTGGGGACTGAAGCATCTGAGATTCCACTGGAACCTAATACAGAACACCAAGACCAAGCTGTCATCCAAGTATTTTTGGCTAAGATCAACTGTAAGACCTTTTTGGCACCAAGAGATGGCTCTGGTCCGCCTAGTGCTAGCCTGGTATTTCAGTGCCTCCAGGACTAGTATCAGTTCCCTGCGGAGGGAACACTGACCTGTATTTTCAAGGGCCATGCAAAAATAAAAGCTTCCCATCTGCATGTTTGCACCATATGGGCTATATGTTTTATAGTCATACTCAGTGTTAGCTGCATTTAATCTGCTTTATAGTTAGTTTCATTACTGAGCATATGCTGCTTTTGGCAGGAGTTTAATGACAGACAGTGTATTTAGTGGGGTTTCCTTGTATGCGAATGTAAGACAAGGGCCTTTTCCCCTCATGTTGATTGGAAGGAACCTAATCTTATATTTGAGTAAATACAGTATTTAATTTACATATAAGGAGAAGCAATGACTGCCCAGAAAGGTACAACTAGGAAAAAAACTAAGCTGTTTTTTACTTTATGGATTGATTATGGAACAATTCATGCAGCTACTTACAAGAATTCTTTTACAGGTGTTATTTAATATTATTCCAGTTACTGTTATCCAGGGACTGCAGGTGATATAAAATCATTTTCATTCTAAAACTATCCCAACAGCATTTCTTTGAATGCACATGAAAAGCAGGGGTGTTAGAGGTTTATGTGAACAAGCTTCTTCATTTAAAAGATATTCTTCTATTTTGAAAATAAAAAAGCTGAAGTATTTGAATGGGCCTGCTGAAGTATTTTAACTCCTGTCCTCTGTCAAAATAAAATGCCAACCTCCTCTGAGTAACGCAGAAGTGACTGAAGCTGCAGGAGGGTAAGAAAAAGTTTCTTTGCAAATAAAGCAATGTTTTTTCCCTGATTGCATTCAAGGTTTTAAAGTATTTTAAATCTAAACACGCTGCAAAAACAAGGCTTTTGTGACCACCTTTCTTTCTGTATCATGTTAAGTTTCAAGTTTTCAAGCAGTACCAGATGCCAGACATACTAATCAGACAGAGTTAGAAATGTAAAAGACTATCAGATATAAAGATCCACAGTGTAGTTCTAGACTTTGTGGCTGTGGCCAGGGACCACAGAGTGATGTGAATGGCTTAACAATCAAATTTCCATTAATAATTATTATTGAAGACAGAAGCAGAGTATGGTAATTGCAGCTGTAAACTTTCAATGAAATAGTACACTTTGTGCCTTCTTGTGTTGTGTTACATGAGCCCTGTTGATTTGTGCTACCACCAGTGTTCTAAATATCTTGAATGCTAATTAAGTTACTTTTACTGCAAATAATTAAAGCCTATGTCAAACATTCATGAGCTGTGGAATAAAAACAATTCTTAAGCAACCATAACAGCCATATTGATTCTAACTATGGTGATAGTGTTAATGTAATTAATAGAGATGTACACAAATTCAAACAAATGCTGTAAGTATTCAGGAGAAAATAAAAACCTAAGACAAGCAAAAGACAGACTTTTTCCCCCAGAAACTTTAATAGTCAAGTATCCATGGAAAGACTAACATATGTCCTTAACAGCTCCTGTGCAGGTCACTGCACAGGTGAAAATGCAGCTGACTCAAGTGTTGGTGGCTTTAGATCCAGAATCACTCTACTGAACAAGACACAGTTTTCACAAGCTTTCTTAAGTTTTGCAGCTTCATTATATTGTCCAAACAATTTTTGTCAATACAATTCTATTTAAATGTAAACTTGAATATGAAAAACCCAACTAAATGCTTCAAGATGGAATAATAATGCATTGTTTCTCATGTAAAAAGATGAGACTCTTTGCACTTTAACTTCTTATATTAATGCCCAAAGTTGCTACTCCAGAACACTGATCTTTTTCAAGTTTTAGAATTTTTTCATTATAACCATGCAGTAATCACAGCTCAAAGCCTGGAATATACTGACTAAATGGCAGCTACTTGAGTGCAAAGCACATAGCTCAGTCTTGCAAGCATTTATAATTTCACAATGTATTTCTATTCATTTCAGAATCTCTGAGTGACCTGTCAGTCAAACCAAGGTGGACTGATGAATGCTGAGTTTTGCGTTCCTAGGTGTCGTCTCTGTATGACAGAGACACCTGGCCTTCATCTTATTTTGCCTATTAGCCATGCCTTACATAAAAAATTAGCTAAGATTATCACTGCTTTCTGAAACATCTGTGCTTGCTAACACTGCTCTGAGGATCCAACCATGAGAAAACAAATAAACAGTTTAGCTGTTAAATACTAGGGGTGTGCAAAACAGGCCCTATTCGATTCAGATTCGGACTGAATCGGGGACAGTGATTCAATTAGTTGAGTCAGATCACTGTCCCTGATTTGATTCGGCTGAATCTGAAGATTCGATGCTGATTCGGAGATACCAGGTGCAACTGGTGAACACTGATGCTGGGATAGATGGAGTGTCCCACAGGAGCATTGGCCGGGGGGGGGGGCATGTGCTTAGTGGTGAACCCAGAGGTGGACTAGAAGTACTTTCGGTCCACTTCTGGGTCTGCTGGGGACTGCCTGGGGGGCCTCTCCATGCCCCCCCTGGCTCAGCGATCAGACATGGAGGGACTCCGGTGACCAGTTGCCAAGCTGGGAGGGGTACAGGGGGCTCCCCTGCATGATCTCCAGTGGACCCGTAAGTGGACTGGAAGTGCTTCTGGTCCACTTCCAGGTCTGCTGCTGAGCACGCTGGGGATCACCAGACACTTCTGTGGGACACTCCTTGCTCCCATTATTGCAGCATTCATGAGCCACCTGCTACCTAGAGGTATGTAGAAAAAACATTTAAAGCTGTGTCTATGTCCGAATTCCCAAATCTTTCCGAATCTCTCCGAATCGATTCAGAGGGTTCCAATTTGATTCAAAGAGATCATCTGATTCAATTCAGATTCAGCCACTGAATCGGGTCGAGTCTCTGCCAAATCAAATCAGGGATTGAAGCTTTGCACAGCCCTATTAAATACCATTATTATCCCAAATACAGCAATTATTTTTAAAGTCAATATTTATAGGATTATAGGATCACAGGAAAGTAGGAATGGAAGGGACCTCATGAGATAATCTAGTCTAGTCCCCTGTTTGGGAAGGGGAAGGATCATCCATGACTAAAACATCCCAGTCAAGTATCTGTCTAAGTCACTTTTGAAAATTTCTAGGAATACAGATTCTACAATTTCTGTAGGTAGCCTGTTGCAGTGTTTGAACCCCATCATAAACAGAAAGCTCCTCCTAATCTTTAGTAATATATCAATAATATTACCAAACATTACCTAAACTTGATATCTGAAATAATGTAGTTGTTTGCTTTCTGAGTTGAAGTGAAAATTTTGGAAATCCTATGGCTTAAGTGAAAAGGCGAGTTACGTTTTTCCAATGATGAACCAATTTTACTGGACCAAAAACTGGAATTCATCATCCAACAAAAACACTCATGAGACATAATCAGCAGCTGTCATCAAAGCTTCAGTAAAGGTCCTAGAACAATTGAGCAAGATATGAAAGATCACAATGCTGTTGTAGCTTATGGTGCATTTTACAATGCAAGCAAATATAACTAGGTTTGGTCTCTGTGGGCATTTATACACATGCTCCAGGAGTGGGGGGAGAGGAGGCGGGAACTTTAATTAGAGTGACTCCAAAGCCACTCTAATTAAAGTGCCTGGAGTGTCTTGTATATCAGCATACCCACACTTAAAAATGATGGCAGGGGTGCTTTATCTAAAGCAGGGGGTCTCAATCCCTGGGCCATGGCCCAGTGACGGGCCATGCTGCTGGACTGGGAGTGGCTGTGGACTGGCAAACTACAGGCCCCCAGAGCCAGGCAGAGATGCCATGGCTCCTTCTGCAGGGCCCATGGCAGCGCAGGGTTTGGCCCACCACCCCACCCAGGGGGTAGAGGTATCTTTACCTGTCTGCCAGCTGGAGATTCCAGCTGTGATCAGCTGTGACTGCTGAGCCACAGTTCGCTGGGCTGTGTTTTGCCAGGCCATGGTATAAAAACTTTGGGAACCCCTGATCTAAAGTTTGTCGAACAAGCTTTAGATAAAGCACCCCTGCTGCCATTTTTAAGCACAGGGACGCTGATACACAAGATGCTGGAGTCTAGTGGAGCACAGTAATTGCCATGCTCCAGCAGATTCAATTAATCAAGTCTGCTCTGATGCGCTGTGATTACAGTGCATCGGAGCAGCCTTGCTGTTCGTGTATAGGTGCCCCATGTCTTTACTGGCCTTCAACTTGCTTTTTGCAAGAATAAAACAGATATAATCTTGGGAAAACCAATCAGTTGTGATACTTTTGTAATGCGCTGAGACAAGCAGTATTCCACTAATCAAAATGTAAATTGACCTGAAAGTCAGTTTTCTAGGAAGTCTGTAAACCAATGCATCTAAATTAATTGCTGCCTTTTGGTAATGGAGAGATTAGAAAATTCAAGTAACAAGTTTTGGAGGAACAAAAAGAAAGGGTCTGTTAAAATTAGAAATTAGTAGTTTTATGTATCCGTAACTCTACCAATTGCTCCCAGAGAAAGTTCTGTAGGTAAAAACATGTGATTCATATATTTTAAGGCCAGAAGGGAGCACTAAGATAATACAATCATTAGATAATGCAATAATAATTCCTTTATCTAACCCAGGAGCTTGTGGTTGCAGTAGGGTCTATATCTTTTGGAGACAATTAATCTAGATGTAATACACTCAAATAATGAAGAAATTGCCACCTGGGTGCTTTGATCAGTTATTTTCACAATGGCATCTTAATTCCAGTTAAATTTTGCTAACCTTAAATTTAACGACTGGGACTTGTACTTTCACCTGTTAAATGAAAAAGTCTTTCAGCACCATAGGAATCAAAACTCGTGGAAGAGGTGTTATCTTTTATTAGACCAACTAGATACTTGCAAACAAATTATTTTATTTATTTTCAAGCTTTTAGGTACACTCACCCTTCATCAGGCATAGAAAAGAGCAGAGATTGTAATGCCTTTCATAGACATGTAATTTATTCCTATTCAATATTTCTGTTTATACTGCATGAGTTGTCTCAGCTACATCATCACAATAGAAAATTCATGTTTTGTACATTCACTATGATGTCTTAAGTGAAAATCCTATCCCCCATATGACAATTAAAGCCATGTACATGGCATCTAGACCCATGGCACATGCATAATTTATGATGTGATTGTGTCAAAAATATTGTGCAATAAATTGTAACACACCTCATGGTCAATCAATTTACTAATGTGATAAAAACGGCAAAGTACCCACAAATATGTTCCACAGTACGTGTGGAAAACTTTGTGGTGGGTTTCTATTGGTCTTTAAGTTGAATCTGTGGCATGTTATTTTTAAGGCTTGCTCACCATTTTTGTAACTTGTTCACCAATTTCATTGCATGATAAATTAGTTGAACACATGTCTTGTTACAATTTATCATGCATTTAAATGTAATGTCTGCCCAGGGCCTCAAAGGGTACCCAGGGAACCTGGCTCACAGGGAGCCCAGCACCAGAGGCACTTGTACACATGATGCCATTAACATGTACATGTGATGAAAATGTCACTTACTTTTTGTGGCTTAATGGTATCACAGTGTATATGTGCAAGACTTTTGGGTGTTTTAAATGATTTTGCATAGGTACATACTAAACTATATCCAGATGTAGTTTAGTTTGCAATGTTGCAAATTGCAAAGATGTAGCTGTCAGCTCACCCCCCGCTCCCAGCTGTGGGAGAGGTGGGCAGGTTCTGCAGAAAAAAGGATTGGGCCCCTCTCTGCTTTTTCTTACAGCAAGCTCTTGTGACTGGCAAGACAGCTGGGGCCACCAAGGAATGGGCTGACTTGCCCCTGAAGCAGCGTGGGAAGGTGGCAGGAGGGCAGCTGGGTTTGCTGGTGTCCATGGAAGGTGGTGAGGATGGTGCATGGGGCAAAGGTGGGCTGCTAGCTGGCTGAGTGCTGCCCCAGCTTGGAGGCTTCCGAACCAATGCTTCCCCAAGCCCGCCCAGACTTCCAATGTCCCATGCACTGTCCCCGCCACCTTCTGCCTCCAGCAAACCCATCCACCCTCCTACTGCCTTCTCATGCTGCCCCAGGGGCAAGCCAGCCCATTCCTGGGAGGCCCCAGGCATTCTGCCAGCCACAGGACCCTGCTTTTAAGCAGAAGCAGTGAGGGTCCTGTTCCTTGCCCCAGCTTGGAGGCAGCCCCTGTCCCGATACCTGTTCCCTGAGCCCATCCACTGGAAGCCCACCCAGGCAGGCTTGGGGAACAGTTGGATTGGTCTGGGTCCTGCCTCTGAGCTGGGGCAGCACCCAGCCTACTAGCACACCACCCGGGTGGCCCTGGGGGGTGCTGCTGCTGCAAAGGGAAGGACTCCCACCACTTCCACAGTCTCCCACAGTTCAGGGGCCACTCAGCCCACTGGCAGCACACCCCCCACAGCCACTGGGGGGAGGTGCGAAGACTCTTCCAGAAGCATGATCATGCCCCTCACTGCTTGTGCTTCTATCAGCTTGGTATGTCTGGTTGGACACCTGGCGTCACCCAGGAAAGGGCTGGCTTGCCCCAGGAGCACTGTGGGGAGGTAGCAGGACAGTGGCTGGGTGCCCTGGTGGCAGAATAAGGTGGTGGGGATGGTGTGCAAGGTGCTAGAAGCCTGGGCAGGCTCATGGGGAAGTTGGATCGGGCACCTCTGAGCTGAGGCAGCACCTGGCCCACTGCTGGCCTGCCCAGGCAGCCCTGGATGGTGCCGCCACTGCAGAGGGAAGGACCGGGGGCCCTCACAGCTCAGGGGCTGCTCAGCCCACCAGCAGCTTGCCCCCTGCTGTGGCCAGACTGGCTCTGACAAAAAAAGAAAAAAAAAAGAAAAGGATCGGGCCCCTTGCCATAATGTGACAGAAAAATTGAAACAGTTTAGTCCTCAGGGTTGTATTCTATACCCCAACATTTCAATTCAGGAGGTAAAGAATAAAACCTTGGGGATTAAACCCCTATCATGTGCACAAGCTTTCCCCCGCTTGCTGCTCAAGGGGTGGGAGTGTTGCCAGACCCCAGCTAGCACTCTGAGGCAAAGGGGGGTGGTGTAGTGCATGCATCTGTTGAGGATACTGAGCTTTTACATTTCCCTCTCCCTGCTTCTTCATACTGTCTGAAAGCCTGACAGGCGAGGGAGCCAGCAGGGGGCTGGTAACGTAGTGTTTATCAGCCCATCAACAAAATAAAAGCCTCTCGCATTACTTCAAGCTCCTCTTAAGCAACTTTTTCCACAGAAGGAATGGAGGGACATTACCAGCTGACCTGCTGATTAGCTCCAAAGTGTCCTAAGTGGACATTGTCCTGTCTGCCTTTGTCCTGTCCCATTGAAATTGGAGACACACACACACACACACACACACACACAGAGAGAGACACCTCTCAGCATTACCTAGAATACCATATGCCTAGGGTCCATGGGGCTGGGGTCTGTGCTGTGGGAGATGGGAGGAAGGGAGGAGAGAACCCTGTATGAGCAGTGAGCAGCGAGGGGGGAGGGACAGGAGGAAGCAGGCAGAACCTGCTGAGCCTGCAGTCTCCACCAAAGCTCCACCTAGGGAGCAGAGGAGCGGGACCAGTCCTGTTCTCTGGAGCAGACAGCACAGCCCAGGGCTGCAAAGCATCTGGGATGCTGGGGGACTTCTGGTTTAACATAAATTAGGAAGGGGTCTGGGACAGAAGTTTCATAAACTGGTTTGACCCAAATCAGTTAAGTCTGATACTACATACAACCAAGTTTATCTTAAACCAATTTCAACCATTTTTAAAGTGCTTTATGTGCACTGAACATATGTTCTATTACAGCTTTAAATGAGTTTCTGATCACTTAAACTGGTTTATGAGTAATGTCTATCCCTAGCCCAGGAGCCAGTCTCTAGTGCCAGGCTCTGCAAATACCAGCAAATTTAAAGGCACACTGTAAAGCCTGGCATCAGGGGCTCTGATGCCAGGATGCATGGAATGGCTTTAAAGGTGCTGGTGCCTAAGGAGCCCAGCATCATGAACCTGGCAAGTCCAACAGCTTGGCTTTAATGGTGCCAGGGTGAGAGGAATCCAGGTGTGCAGTATAGCCCAGCACTGGGTTCCAAATTATGGAGTGCATGACTTGACTTTAAACTTGCTGTTGCCTGGGGATCCCAGCATCAAAGACTGGTATCCCAGTGTCAGACTCCCCCTGAGCCTTGAAATGTAAGTGGGTTTACAGCAGTTCAGCCCTGGGGAGCAGTTTCTGAGCCTTTAACATTCCACAAGTTCAAATTAAAATGTGATATAAACCAGCCACAAAGATTCTTTGTGCCCTTCCTTCTAACATAAGACTTCTAGCAAATATTCTTCCTGTGAGGGTGTCTCAATATTGTAAACTTCATTTAACACTTTCAATGTGAACTCAAAATATTTCTTAGATTAATTTGTTATCTACTGCAGGGATTCATCAACCGTTATTACTATTCATATTTCTGAGCGAAACACCCACACACTCTCAATAATTTTACAGGTGCATCAGTTCCCTCCAGAAAGGGGGATTAAGGTTCTATTCATCGCTACAGATACTCCTGTAGTCAAATCTCTGTGGATCGCTTATTTATTTATTTTTAGGTAATGCAGCTTAGGAACATTTTGCAAGCAATTCATAAGTAGGGTTACCAAATGCCCAGGTTTTCCCAGACATGTGCTCTCTTTTGGACCCCTGTCCTCATGTCCAAGCAGGTCTTTAAAATGTCCAGGATGGCTGCTTGGGGCTGGGAGCAACAGGCAAGGTGATTGGCTGTTGGGGGTCATGTGCTCCCCACGCGGGCCCCAGCCAGATAAAGAGATGCTCTGTGTGTGTGTGT
>NW_005842066.1:2459458-2515760 GCF_000455745.1 Alligator sinensis | reverse complement strand
GGGGGTGGGATTGTGCATGCACACATGTGTAACTCAAGAGCTGCTTGGGTAGCAGGGCTGGGGGGCAGGGTGCTGCAGGTCAGGAGTGTGGGACACCAGCAGGGCTAGGGGAGGTAGGGGGCTGTGGGTCAGGTGTGAGGGGCACCAGCAGGGCTGGGGGGCAGGGGGCTCTGGGTTGGGAGTGAGCGGGAGGGCTGGCAGGGTTGGGGGACCAGAGGCTTAGGAGTGAGAGGCAGAGGCAGGGCATGAGCATATCACTGCCCCCGCCAACCCCAAAGTCATATGCCCTCCCCCACCCCTCCTCCTCCCTCTCACAGGTGTCCTCTTTTTTGATACTGGAAATATGGTAACCCTGTCATAACTGAAGGCTTGCCAATGGAGACAAACCCTGCATACTGTACATGCACACAAATAGTTTGATATGTCAGAGGCATTCGATTTGACTTGAAGCTTTCATAAAACACTTATATAAGCCACACCTAATCGAAGTCAGTTCCTGTGAAGCTGGTTTTGTGGGCAACTAATCACGTATTGAGTTACAGTGATCAAAGGCAAAAAGTAATTGCAAAAAATAGTTCTAGGAGAGATTAAAAATATCACTTTAACTTCATGTGCCATACTTATCCTTGAATTGTGCTTTAGATAATGTCTTATAAGAAAAAGAGCTATTTAAACATGCAAAGTTTATTTACTAAACTAGCACCAAATCATCACAATATATTCACTGGTTAAACAACCTTTAATCATAGGCGTCAGATATATTGACTTAAATAAGATGTAAACACTTATTTTGCTGACCATGGATGCCCTTAATATGTGCTCAAATGCTCTGCTTAACTGCATCCCCTGTAGCAAGGAAACTAATCTAATTTTATTATTTTCAGTATAGTCTGCATTGTCTAACTCTCATAAGCTTCAGTCAAAACAAGAACAAGCCCAAAATTTTGTGAATGTGATTAACACTCTTCCTCGCTTCCTCTAATAATAATTTTAATAAATTCTGAATCAATTTTTAAACTATAAAGTAAATGACCAAATATCCCATGGTTGCTGGGGAAACTAAATATCTTCAAATAAAACAATTCAGATAAAACGGTAATCTGGCCCAGCAGATTACATAGTCTCACAATCTTCTATCTTGATCAAAGCAAACATATAAAGCACTAACTGACTGTCTGGCTTTCTGGGTGGCTCCCTTGTTTAAAGACAGCCAGAAATTGAAGACAGACAAGAGACTGGAATCAAAGAATAGTTAGGAATTAAGGCAAAAAGCTGTAACTATGCTAAGGATCCAAATGTAAGTGTGCTCAAACTGAAGATTGATAGAACTAGCTCAGAAAATTTAAATTCATTGATCTAAATAAATAGGATTTACAATCTCCATTTTTAACTATGATTTAAACTAGCCAGAAAAAAAACCACACATTGACTTAAGTAATTGATTTGAATCTTGTTTTACGTGGCTACTCTTCATTAAGCCCATGCAAAGAAGCTAGTATTCGCTTCGGATTCGGATTCAGCCTATTCAGGGGACAGTGATTCAATTCAGTGATTCAAATCACTGATGTGATTTCATTCAGCCGAATCTGATTCAGAGATTTAGTTGCTGCCAAATCTCCAAGTCAGCCAGGCCAGGCCCATCCTCCTCCATTCTTCCAGCCCAGCAATGGCTGCCCCACCTCCCCCAGCTCCCAGCACTTTTTTTTAAAAAAGCCCCAGTTCACTGGGTGCCGCTGGGCAGGGGGGTGATCCCTGCTGCCCCCCACTGCCCCGTGCTGCATGGGGGGGCTCTGCACTAGCCCCCTGACTCCCCATCTCGCCCTCCACACCCCCATACATTCCCCACCCAGGCCAGCTCCGGCCCTTTAAGAAAAAAAGCCTGAAAAAAACCCGGGACTCACCTTTCCTGCCAGGGAGGGCAATCCCTGCTGCCCCTTCCCACTGCCCCACACCATGTGAGAGGCTCTGCACAAGCCCCCAAAGCCCTGAGGCCGCTGCAGGAGCAGTGAGTCCTGGGGCTTTTCTCCATTTTTTTTCTTAAAGGGCCAGAGCTGGCCCAGGCAGGGCAGCCATGGGAGGGTTGGGGAGGCTCATGCAGAGCCCCTCATGCAGTGTGGAGTAGTGGTGAGAAGCAGGGATCACCCCCCCTGCCCAGCAGTACCAGGTGAGCACTGGGGCTTTTTTTTTAAAGTACCAGGAGCTGGGGCAGGCAGGGCCAGCCATGGGGGGCTGGGGAGGCGGCGTTGGGGGAGCGGGGACTTACCAGCGGGGACTTCCCAAATCATCAAAGCTCTCTAAATCTTTTCTGAAGATTTGGAGAGCTTTGAATCATTTTGAACCTTTAAATTGGTCCCGATTCAATTTTGATTCAGAGATTCAGCCACCGAATCTGGCCGAATCTCCTCCGAATCAAATCACCACCCAAAGCTTCACACAGCCCTACTCTTCATACAGCTTATTTTAAGATGCAAGAACACAGACCAGGAGTGGCACTGGCAGGAGTTAACTGCTTCTAGGAGCAGTACGTGCAGCCACTTGTGATGCCTGGGAGCCATGTGGGGAACCCAGTGTAAGTAAGTTGAGGTAGAGAGTGAAGGGTGGAGGATTGGATGGGGTAGGGCAAATAGCTCTGCCCGGGTGTGCTGAGTCTGGGAGGGGTCGGTGGAATCAGGGTGGAGGGGCGTTGATGGGTCCATGGAGGAGGAAAGGAGGTTGCTCAGTTGTGAAGGCTTGAGGGCTAAAAATAGCCCAGTCAGCGTCATGGCAAGGGTGGTAGTACTGCCCCAGGGCTGGGGTAAGTGCCTGCTCTTTTCCAGCCCCAGGGCTGCACTGTGAACACATACAGATGTTTGGAAGTTCTGGTTAACTCTTAGACCAGATTAAACTAATCTCAGCCTAAATTAATGCCACCACTCAGATGAACTAATTTAGATTGAGTGCACCTTTTTTTTTTGGCAATTTAAGCCCTCTGCACATCTGCATGTGTATCGGGCATTTAGACTAACCCATGGTTAAATCATTCCAAGTGTAATGCCTGTAATGTACTCATTGACTGCTGACTCTTAAAGCAACTAAATTCAGCCTTTATGTTAGAATTTTTATTAGAACTGGTTATTGACCAAGTTAATACATGTTGACTATATGCACTGAGTTCTACTCAGTGATTTGCATTCATTGTTTCTATAGAAGGCAGGGTAGGTTTGCATTTTATAGTCTATGGATGTCTGTTAACATGCTGGGAGGCTGTTCCAACATGCTGTCATTACAGCACGTCAGAGCAGACTCAATTAATGAAATCTGTGGGAGTGTGCTCCAGTCAGCCTCTGTGTTTCATCTGTCTGTACCCCCATGTTTCAAAATGATGGCAGGGGTGCTTTAAAGCTCATTTGATGTTAGATAAACCACCTTCACTGCCATTTTCAATCACAGGGATGTTGATACATGAGTTGCTGTGGGCACTTTAATTACAGCAGTTCTCAGAGCCCACAGCAGAGGCAGGCCGGGGGACAAACCCCACTGCCCGACACTGCATTGGGTGGGGGGTGCGGCTCTGTCATGAGCACCCAGAGGCCCCAATCACCGTTCCTGCAGCTGGTGAGTGAGGCTTTTTTTTTTCTTTTTTAATTGCCGGGATCCTAGGGCTGGGCGGTGCAGCCATCAGGGGTGGGGTTGGGCGAGAGGGAGATCGGGGACTGGGAGCTGTGTGGGGGGGCTCTTCCACATGGCCCCAGAGCCCCCACAGCCACTGCTACAGCTGGTGAGTGAGGGGTTTGTTTGTTTTTTTAAGTGCTGTGAGGCTGGGGATGGGCAGGGGGATGGGGCCAGGCAGGGCAGCCACAGGGGCTTCTCCCACAGTTCCCCCGGCCCGGGGAAAGACAGACACAGCTGGAGGAGCTGTGGGAGAACCTGCAGCCACCCGCTGTGCCTGCCTCTCCCCAGCTGATCTGAATTACTGAATCTGTGCCGAATCCTCTGAAGCTGATACAGCTGAGTCAATTTAGGACAGTGATCCAAATCTCTGAATCGAATCACTGTCCTCCGAATCTGCTGAATCTGAATCCAAATAGAATACTTCCCTATTTGCACAGGCCTAATGTATATACCATGTTATGTCTAGTGTTCCTTAAGATAGCCACAGCTGTGCAAGTAACATTCAGGCACAGATTTATGAGCCTTTCTGTCTGAAAATAAAGTCTATGAAGTATTCTGCCATGAACTTCTTCTAGCATCCTCAGAAATCATATGATTAAGTTCCATTTTTTGTTAAAGTAGTGCTCATGAAAGGACTAAATGAAATATTTTGGACACAGCTGTTTTCCATTTAGTGTCTATACATCCCACCCCTGACCTATAAAGAACCACTGATCAGAGTTAGGCTTAGTTTTCAACTAACCCTTGGCCCTTTTGCTGAGCTTGCCAACAAAGATGAATGAGTTCCAAGTTTAAACCCAATATTGCTCTTCTTATTCAGACAAAACTAACAATAACTTTAGTTCTTTCTGAATTCAAATCCATTGCACTACCATTAGATGATACATTTTATTCAGTACTTTCTCAGACTGCCTTTGAACTGGTGACCTAGACTTCATTAAATCTGGATGAACAGTCTTATCTAAATCTATCACAAAAATTTACAAATTGCCTCCAAAATGGGTGCATCTACATAAGCAATTAGTGCACATGAATAAACTGCAGCTTACTGCTCCAGAATTAATTCCTCCCAGGAACATTGTTTGAATGTGCGCTTGGGAGCAATTAACTCCAGTACAATAAACTCCATAGTTTATTCAGGCACAGCACATAGAGCCCAGGCAGAGCAGCCCCAGCTGGCTTGAAGCTCAGGGGGTCAGCCTGCCAGCCCAGGGCTGCTCCAACTGGCCTCAATGTGCTGTGGAAGGGCTGGTTGGGGCATAAAGGTACTTCACAAAGGTGCATTTACAAGTACTACCCTGCTGCAGATTTTATTAGTTTTCTGACACCTAATAGGGGTTTACATGTAGATGCTGAGATGTTTACTGCAGAGATAATTGGTGAGCTGCACAGTAAATGTCTCATGATGATGCAGCCAATGTGTTCTAAGAATAGACAGACATCCATTGATGCTATGTTTCTCACTGGTTCCCAAGATTTAGCTTCTCAGGTAATATTGTAGGTATACCTAAAAGTACTGTGCAAAGATCCATAAAAACTATCTAGCAGGGCAAACATGGCTTTAGATCTGATTCCAAGAAACTACAGCCAGTCTTGTCCTGAATGCAAGTACTGTAATTGTTTTAAATATTTATATTTTCCTTTCCTAAGTTTTTCATCTTTTGTTGCTACTTAGCTGCAATTGCAACACTGGTAAAAGATTTAAAAATAAACTCAAGAGGGAATTACAAAACAAAATTAGAAAGAAAGTGATTTCCACAAAGTACAATCTTCAAGACTTTCCTATTGAATACAGGATGGAATAAGTTTTTAGAGGGAGGGGTTAATTTGTTCTGACATTTTACCACATGTAAAGTAAACTATAATTTACAATCAAATGTTATTTGTGACTTCAGTTTTTCTTGGCTTCAAATCAGGCAACCAGGATGTTAACATCACGTACATATGGACAGGGAAAGGGTACTGTTTATGTCATCAGATTTATAAAGAAGGATTTTGAGAGCAATTATGATTTCTCAGTGTGTTCTTTCCTAAACGAATCTATGTCTTGGCCTGACCTACCTTGCTGACTCAAAATGTGTCTGTAATAGCTGACTGCATCAGAAACAGACTTTATTTTTTTCCCTAGTGCAAATGTTGACAAAAAAGCCTTAATATTTAACTCTTAAACAACAAAAGAAAAGTTTTTTTTTAATCCAAGTCTGTTTACAGGCAATAACATACTTCCAATATGAGTCTTTTCAAAACATTTGGATCATGCTGTAAAGAAAGAGATCCTTATCAATAGAGCACGGTGTCAAATATGGATTTGGCAAACAGCCCTATCAGCTGGCCCCTGGTGCTACTTGTGGGTCTTAAGAGATGACCACAGGCAGCACCAAGTCAAGTACAGATGCCATGCACTTGACATTTAGTGCCTGTTCCAGCCTCTCGGGGACTATGCCATAGAAAAACCTCCACTGTACTCGCTCCACTGTACATCAACTCTATGGCAGATCTAGTAGCATGTCCCAGAGCAGCCTCTGCATATAGCATGGCCCTGGAGTAGGACTGTGCCACAAGTGGCATCCAGTCTGGCTGCTCCAGGACATGTGCTAGATCCAGAATGCAAGGATGGTCTGTTGATCTGATCTGACCTGACCTGTGAACTGGCCCTGCACCACTCATCCGGCCCACAGGACGAGATGAGTTGGACATTCCTGCATTAGAGAATCTAAGAAAGCAGATAAGGATATGAATTTAACTTTGAATATTTTTAAATACCTGCTATTCTCTTGCTTAACATGTACAACTTGCAGTAATGTTAAACTGGAACTGGAAGTTCACTTTATGGTACATCTGTTTCATAGTTTCTAGGGTCAGAAGGGACCTGAATAGATCATCAAGTCTGGCCCCCTGCCCTGGGCAGGAACAAGTGCTGGGATCATAATACCCCAGCCAAAAAGCTATCCAACCTCCTCTTGAACACCCCCAAGGTAGGGGGGAGCACCACCTCCCTTGGGAGCCCATTCCAGAGCCTGGAGCCCTAACTGTAAAGTAATGCCTCCTAGGCATATCTAGCCTGAATCTGCTCTCAATCAGTCTGTGGCCATTATTCCTTGTTATCCCAGGTGTTCTACTTTTGCAATATTCCAGAGCATGTGGAAGTAGCAGTGTACTCAGAAGTACTGTGGAACCCATATAGACATACCTTAATTAGAGATGTTTCTGAATAGTATGGTTGCCTGTTACTGACTATATATATGCCATTTCAGTCAGGATTGTAAATTTCTTTCTATAGTCCTTTCCCTTTCTCTGACGAGCAGAATTTATATTTTACCTCTGTGCCATCTGGTAATGAACATTATTACTATTAGACCCTGACTCTATTTGTATTGTTATTTTAGACCATAAGCCTTTTGGGATAGCAATTATATCTTTTCAAACTCTGGAAAGATCATTGCTCATGTAAGTTACATAGCAATGCTCCACACATTTCAATACATGCTGTCTTTGCATATTTTAATTTTCCTAGTTCCCCACAGAACCAAGTACCATGAACCATGTACATATTTCTCAAAAACAAGACCTAAGACTTATTTAAGAGTACATTTATATATTAAACATAAGAAAGGATTTATCATTTATGAACTAAAAGGGACACTGATACATGTGACACTCCAGGCACTTTAATAAGAGCAGCTTTTGGAGCCACTCTAATTATAGTGTCTCCCCCCAAACTCCCCACTTCCTGAAGCACATGTGTAAACACTCTTAGAAAGAATGCCAGGCATAAAATATAATCAGGATACTCTGTTCATAGAATCTCCCTCTAAAAGCACCTACTATTTGCCAATATCAGAGACAGGATACTGGACTGGATGAACCACTGGTCTGATTCAGTATGGCACTTTGATGGTCTTTTGTCAGCTGTTTCGCTATTGCAAGAGCTTTTTTTAAATGTTTGTATCGATTCAAAATCAGATAAACTGCTTAATTTCTGGTTCCAGTTCAAGGCCTATATCCTTAAAATTCCTCTGTCCTCTAGCATGAATTTCACTGAAAAGTAGTGAGTTCCTATATAAAATAATATTTAAAATGTTATAAGAACAACAAAAAACAAACTTAGTCCCTCTCCCTGTTGGAGCTCCAGAAGTTTCAATTATGATATTCCAGTTTTAAAAAAATGAAAGAAATTTGTAGCAATGTCTGTCCTCTACCAATCTAACAATCATAACTTTATTCTTTACACAATTACAAATATTTAATTCATATATCAAGACCTTCCCTTTCTTTATAGCATATATAGTTTCTAGTACGGATAATGAGAAATGCAGCATACTAAACCTTACATAAAAAATACTCATATTTACTACTTATGAGCCAAATGGCCGGTCAGTTTCATTTCTCCTTCACTTTTAATTCTGGCCTGCCCTGCATCTGTTCTATTCTATGTACATTTAATGAGGCAGGACTCTTACAGGAAAATAACATTAACTAAGTAACATCAAATAATTAAAGGCTGTATCAAAATAGAGGAAGAATTAAGGGTGCATAGGCAATTGTAAATCCTACATTTGCTAATTCCCAAGTGTTTGGCCTTGGACCTAAATAACATTTTTAACAACCTTTTTCTGTAATCGCACTATCCAAATTTTTATATAACAGAAGTACAAATGTTTTATAATGCTCCCAAACATGCATAATGCAGATTTGAACCTGAGCTACTGCGATTCAAATTTCTACCGCTAAAACGCAAGGTAGACACACACCTTATAGACTAAGTAAATCAGAGATGCATAAGCTTTCATGAGCAGCAGATTACTTCATCAGATACTATCAATCAGTCAGACAATCAAGAAGAGGCATACAGAATTTAAACAGCTTATAATACAACTGAAACTAAACTGAATTTTATCCAAGATATGGGACTATGATATGATGACATGAGTTGTTGCTCATGAAAGCTTATGCATCTCTGCTTCAGTACTGAGTACAGAAGTATTGCTTGGGCATGCCGGGATGAAATCAGGAAGGCCAAAGCACAACTGGAGTTGTGGCTAGCAACGGATATGAAGGGATGTGAAGTAGGGTTTCTACAAGTATGTCTACAATAGGGGGTTTAAGGGAAAGTATGGGTTCTTTACTAAATGAGGGACGCAACCTACTGACAGAAAATGCAGAAAAGGCTCAAGTACTCAATGTCTTTTTCACCTCAGTCTTCACTGGCAGGTCAGCTCCCAGACTACTGCACCTATCAACACAGTTTTGGGAGGAGGTGAGCAGCCAACAGTGACAAAAGAACAGGTTAGGGACTATTTAGAAAAGCTGGATGTGTACAAGTCCATGACGCTGGACAGGATGAGCCTGAGGGTGCTGGGGCAGTTGGCCAATGTGACTGCAGAAAACTCATGGTGATTGGGAGAGGTCCTGGATGACTGAGAAAGGGCAAATATAGTACCCATCTTTAAGAAAGGGAAAAAGGACCTAGGAAACTAGACTGGTCACCCTCATCTTATTTCCTGGAAATATCATAGAGAATGTCCTCAAGGAATCTATTACTAAGCACTTGGAGGAGAAGGTGATTAGGAACAGTCAGCATGGATTCAACAATGACAAGTCATGCCTGCCCAACCTCATTGCCTTCTATGATGAGATGTCTGGTTCTGTGGATATAGGGAGATCAGTGGATGTGATATACTTTGGCTTTAGCAAGACAACATTCTTTGGGTAGATGTGGTCCCCAAGGTAGAAAAGAAACTAAGTTGCAACAAGTTACTAATACAAGTTGTTGTAATTTAGCTTCTTTTCTACATTGGAGAACACCAAACAGCAGCAGTCTCCCAATGCCTGAAGAAGGGGTGTTTGTGCCTGAAAGCCTACAAAGAACTTTTTCCCAACTATTTAGTTGGTCTAATAAAAGATATCACATCCTCCCAAAGAAGCTTACCTGTGCTGGGGGCGCAGAGACAAAGAGGCTGTGGAGATCCCAGCGATGACCAGAGGCCAAGCTAAGCTAGGGCCTCATAGAGACAATGTGTGAATGCCATCTGCAAGGCTTGGGGCATTGTAAAGGGGCAGTTTTGGAGCCACACATCTAGCCCATGAGGCTGTGAGGCATCCATTTTGAGCGGGACCCAAAAAGGGGTCCAAGATCCCACACGGTTCATCAGGGTCCATCAGGGCCACGTCCAAACACAAACTCAAGGGCAGCCCCCCTATTTATTATAATTACCAGCAAGACATGGCAGGTGAGGAAATGGGTGCCCATTTGGCAAGACTGGCATGGTCATGGAGCCCTAGGGACATCATGGCCATCCCTGGGGATCCCGTCCTGTGACAGTGGCCCATATGAAGAATAAACTCTAGGAACCTCAGGTTAGGTCTGGAAAGGGGTAGAAATGACCAGTCAACCCTCTTTCTAAACCTTCTAGGGTCTTTCCCCTAGTAGAGTGTATGGGCTGGTGGGGCCAGTTGTTGTGACAAACATTCTGCCAACTCTTAGATATTCCCAGGGCAATGTGAGTAAGTTGCTTCTGCTTTGGAAAAAAAAATGAGAGTCGTGTAACTTCAAAACTTTTGTGTCTGCTTATTATGTTGGCAGGCTGCCAGAGTTTTCTTGAGGAACATATTCAAGAGAAGGGATACAGCATTTAAACAGTTTATAAATCAAGCTAAAACTAAACTGAAGTTTACAAAAGATAAGGAATTTCTTTAACAACAGTGCTTTCACATGCTGCTGAATTTCAATGGCTTACTAGAAATAAAAGGGGTGTAAGCATGGCTCGAAAAAGTAATATTTTTTCTTTTATTATAGAAATTGCTAGGCAGTGAGACATAGTTGTCCCTAGTAGCTCCCCTATAATTTATTCTGCACACTTTCCTGAAGTAACAAAATATACTGTCCAATGTTTTCTGTACTCCCAGTTTGGCATTTATACTGCTTTATGCAAAGGGTAGCAGGAATACAGGATGAGTGCTAAGACATCTTTATTTTTTCCCCTTTAGGATCTAGACCACTTCAATTTTCATTAAGTAATAATTATTTACACCCCAAACCTCCCATAATCACATTTTGCCTCAGAATGCACTTTTTGTTTTATAATGTCAATATTTCTTAAATGTGTTCATTATTAGACCATTCTTCATTCCCTAGCTGATCCCAAGGATCACAGTGGAAGAGTATGAGAGGAAAGTCTCTTATACTATGGCATTCATCATTATTTCTTGAAAGATAAGGCTGCTTACTACCCTCCCCTTCCTCCTTACAAGTGTAGAATTAGGTTATAGAGGGTGTACCTACACATGCAATTCATGCAAAGCAATAAACTCTGGAGTAATTTGAGCCAGAGTATATTACTTCTGGGTGCAGCGTTTACACATGTGCCCAGAATAGCAGCAATTTGAACTGGAGCAGAGCAGTTTATATCAGGGATGCTCCTGCCCTGCTCTGCTCTGCCACAACAGCCAGGCTCCAGCGGATAGCAATGGGTGGTGATGGCCAGCAGCAGGCTCAGGGGGACAGAACCAGGCAGCAAGTGGTGGCTTGGTGCTGTGGCTGGTAGCAGTGGTGTGGCCTGGTGTCCAGGGGGGCAGGCCCAGGCTGACAGGGTCATGGGGGTTCACCCTAGGCTCCAGGTGGTGATGTTGGGTAGCAGAGCAGCTGGCTAGGGCACAAGGGAGCTGAAAGTTCAGAGTTGTGTGGCTAGGCACCAGGCAGGAGTCTGGCCCCTTGTTGGCTGGGCTAACTGAAAGTCATTTCTCCTGTAATGCTTGTCATACCCTATATCTTGTTGAAAAAAATATTTTCTTTAAATATGTTTGCTAAAAAGTCTTCAAAGGCAACAGAGGGAAAACATAAAAGACTCTATGGGTGTGTGTACATGTGCAATTAATGCACCTTAAGGTTACTACACATTAAAATAAGGTGCAGTGAACTGCACCCATGAATGCATCTACACGTGTGCCAGCATCGGGAGCAAATTTGCTTTCAGTGGGATTAGTTGAGTCCAGGGCTTCTCCTGCCTCCCTTACCCCCCTGCAGCAGCCAGGGGAAGTTCCAGGCTCCCCTGGTGCCAGCCCCAGGATGGCAGGGGGCACAAGGGTCAGACCTGGCTCCAGGGAGCAGGGGGGAGCTGTTCCAGAGCAGGCAACAGCTCCCAGTCACATGGAACTCAGGCTCACAGCCCAGCTCAGCAGCATTGGCTTGGGGCAATGCCCCTTGGCTGAGTGGCAGCAGAACCCTGAGCTTTTCCCTCACTTTGATTGCTGAGGGGACTGGGGCAGCTCTCTCCCCAGTCCCAGTGATGCTTAGATTCTGACTTCTCCCAGGGACAGGCAGAGAGAGGGAGCTGACTGGGGCATGTGCTGCATGGGCAGTACTGCATGGGAAAGCAAAGTGAAGGGAGAGCTCAGGGTGCTGCTGCTGCTGCTCATCAATGGGGCATGGTCCCAAGCCAGCGTTGCTAAGCCGGGATGCAATCCTGAGCTCCACACTGGAGCTGTAGACAGCTCAGCCCCGGCCCCCTGTGGCCCCCTGCTGCCTAGGCAGACCAGGAGGAAACTGCCTTTTAGTATGCTTTGACTGTGCTTCTTACTGTAGTGGTGCAACATATTTAAAGTTATGTGTTTAGCAGGAAAATACTGGAAAAGAAATAGGATGGAAGAAGATATTTCTGGGAGCAAATTGTTCCTGGTCAGTGTCTACATATGCTCTACTGCACAGTAGCTAATGTGTGATTAATCTAATACCTGTATTTCTTGGTACTAGCAAACCACACATTAGCCTAATTTACTCTGCAGAAAGTCCCACACATGTGTAGACAGCAATGCTTTACTACACATCAGATTAGTTTAATGTGCAGTAAAGTATCTCATGTAGATGTGCCCTGTCAATATTCTATATTGCCTTATCATCTGATTAGCAATATATATTTTTCTGGTCTCTGGGTTGCAGAACAAGATCAGACAAGACACATTTCAAGCCTTGTGCACACTAAAACTAAGGGAATTCCATTGTGTAAGTGTAATGTAATTTCTTCTGTATCAGATGTTACAATCTTGTCTAAATTGTATTAGATGAATAATAGAAACATTGCAATTAAAAACTAAAAATGGAAAAACTAATATTCATTCATATGCAATATGAACATTCAACTGTAAAAGATACCTTTACAGAAATGTAAGACAGAAATAATGTTGTTCTCTTCAGTTCTGATGTATAAGATTTAAATTTTGAGTCAGAAAAAAAACACAAACATCATGTGTTCTACAAAATTTGTAGGCCATAGGCCAGATTGATTCCAGATAACATATTGACCAAGGCATGACCAGGGAGTATATTCTGACAGAAGGGACCTTTTTATTTTTATAACATCCTCAATAACACCACCTCATTGCTACTCAGATTTAAAATTTAAAACAGATTCAAAGCAACTAAACAACAAAAGATGCACAAGGAAATATCTTGTTCCATTATATTTCTTTTCCAGACTTTTCCTGCAAAAGCGGCACAGTCAAAGAATGCTAAAAGGTAATAAATTTCGTGTGCAAGCCAATCTAAATATTGAAAATAAAGCTCTCTCTGTAAGAATGTCCTCTATAAACTTTTTGTACAAAAAAATGTATATAAATATAAGTAAAATTTCTTTAATAAGAAATCCAAGCAGTGGATGCTGACCTCTACTGGTCAATCACTGAACAACACTGTAGAGAAATAATGAAAAATACCATTACAGAATCTAAATATTAATATAGTAATGTATTATAATATTAATATGTAATGGCCCCTGTTGTTCCAGCCATATGCTCAGCACATGGCAACCTGAGGCCTGTATCTAGGGAAAATATGTAAAACCCTCTGGCTTCATTGGCCAAAGGAAGCAGAGGATGCTTCAGGCACATTGGCTGGAAGAAAGACTGAATTGTGGCCCTCCCAATTTGGACAAGGCTTGGGTGATGTCACACCAGGTATATAAGAACAACTGACTAAGGTTCTCTCTCTCTTTCTCTTGGGGCTGCTGAGAGCTGCATAGGTACATTGGGAGCCAGAAAACCGGCTCCCCATGGGAGGTCTCCCTCCCCCCGCCCCTTAACAGGACAGGCAAGCAGACACTATTTGAGGGAAAGCCTCAGGTAGAGGGAGAGAGAGTCTGTTTTGGAGTTTGAGACTCCTATTTCTTCCCTCTTTCTTTTTTTTTCCCTTAAGTGGGTTAACACCATGGGGGTGTTAATTACTGAAGCAAACTGTCCAGGAATGGGTCCTAACAGTTACTGGCTACAAGGGGCTGACCCTCCCTGTTTTGTATTTGTATCATCTCAGCACAAGGTATAGCTGAGATCAGATGTCCAGGTCACAGCCATAGGCCTGGGACCCTTTTGTTTCTGCTGTTTCTACAGCTATGGTGTTTCAGCCTAGCTTCATGGCTGAACCCTAGCTACATGTTCAGGCCTCAGCACAGTATAGGCCTGGCCAGCTTTTGCTGCCCAGTTCAAGCCTAGTGAGGTAGGCCTGACCTCTCCTTCAAAGTTTTCTTTTTGCAGTTTCTGCCCAGCAAAGCTGGGATTGGGTCCAGGAAGTCAGTGGTGTGACATGCTCTCTGGAACCACAGTTAACCCATCAAGGCCACCACATGCAAGTGGGGATCACCCTACAGTGTTGCAGGAAGCAACAAGGGGCCCCTTGCAACACAGAAAGACCTGCACTATCTAGCAGCTTCCCGTGGCCCAGTGAACCCAAGGAGCAGTTCAAAGGACTCTCCAGTGAAGCCTCTCACTCCAGCCAATTGCTGAAGGACAGGTATAAGGGTGCAAGTCCTTGGAACTGCCTTTTGGGTGAGCCCCAAATCCCAGGCTGCCTGGGCATGGGTGAAGCCTCCCCAGGGGGGTGCAATCTATGAACTATGCCTTGTAGTTGGTAGTGCTTTAAATTTGTATTTAGTGTTTTCTTTGTTTTCTTTGCCTTTGTTTCTGTAATAAATTTATCCTCTGTATTTACACTGCTTGCAAGGAAGGGGTTTTGTTTATGTGGGACACCCTAGCCATTTATTTAGTGTTTCCCCAGTGGTCTGGGTGGGGGCTCAAGCCCATGTAAAGTATTTTTAGACCCCAAAATTGAACCAGACCCTTGTCACTGCTTACCGGTGCCTGACACAAGGGTCACTAATAATAATGACAGAAGCATATAGTGGACATTTTGGAGAAATTAAATTTTACAACAGTTAAAATTCTGATAATTGTCCTCTGTAATATGCAGTAGTATCTGAAGATATAAGACATAAAACAAGCAATCTTTGAACCTATACAAGCACTAAAAAACATATTACTCTAGTGCTTTAATTGAAGAGGCCTGAACATTTATATTCTTTCAAGTCCCACTCAAAAACCAGAACCCATCCCAGAAGACATTAGCCCTAGTACTTTCTGTAGAACTCTCTCCAACAAATGAATATCCTTTTGAGGTGTGGTAATCTATGAATGAATGATCTACTGCAACTTATTTTTGCCCTTTAGAAATCCTGAACTCTAACTGACAAGCATGATAAAGTATAATCTATACAAGTAAGCAGGGATGGGCAAAATGCAGCCTGTGGGCCAGATGAGGACTGCCAGGCCATTCTATCTGGCCTGCAGGTCCCCTAAAAAATTTACAAAATTAATATATATCTGCCCTTGGCTACCTGTCATGCAGCCCTTGATGGCTTGCCAAAACTCAGGAAGCGGCCCTATGCCTGAAATAATTGCCCACCCCTGAAGTAAGCTCTTATATTAACTGTAGCATCTTGTTGTGAAGAAACCTAACAGCATTAGTAGAAGCATTGCTAGCAGATTGAGGGAAGTGACTCTTCACCTCTCTCTGGTGCTAGTGAGGCCACATCTGAAATACTTTGTCCAGTTTTGGGCCCCCCACTATAGAAAGGATGTGGCCAAATTAGAAAGCGTCCAGGCGAAGGCAACGAAAACGGTGAGGAGCTGGGGCACATGATTTATGAAGAGGGGCTGAGGGAACTGGTCTTATTTAGTCAAGAGAAGAGACGACTAAGGTGACCTTTAATAGTAGCCTTCAACTACCTGAAGGATGATTCCAAAGATACAATGTAGTTTTTAACACATTTCCCCAAATATTGCAAGTAATAGGAAATTGGAGGTTTTTTCACATCAGAATTACAAATTACTAAGCATTTATACTTTCCCCTGCCATATTTCCTACAACCTAGTCTTCCCTCCATTTTAGCCATCATTATATAAGCAAATGTTTCTAGCCAGTAGGCATTCTAATACCATAAAACAACATGAAGCAGAATTAAATATTCCTCTCACTCCTTCAGGTGGAGGCCTATGGCTTTGTTATTTTAAATGTTAGTATATGCCAGGAGACTCATATTGAAGGGACTTTAATCTTGCCGCAAGGCAAGCTTGTCACAGAGTGCAGTCGCATTTCACACAGTCCTATCCTAGCTTTTTTTCTGTGTAGTGGCTACTGTTTCAGGCAACAGAGCAAATCACTCAGTATTACACATTATCACCAGGGAACCAGGCTTTCTTCAGGAAACCATTTGTAAGAGTAGGTTCTTCTTACATGATAGGGTAAAGTCCCCATCATACTCTTAACACAGCACAAAACCATAGTATTAGCATCCAAAGCCCAGTCTTTCTGGGTAGGAGTCTTCTTTTAGTCTTATGAACAGAACATAAACCTTAAATTATCTTTGGAGCTGGTTGGCTTCAAACTTTCTTTTGGGAGTCCTATTCCACAGCCTGGTTTTGTCTTTTAGATGCTCACATTTTTTTTCCCTTTAAGATGCAGCTAGATACACCAGTTTGTTTGAGCTACCACAATATTACCAGAATCACATTGCATGGTGCTAGAACTAGCCTTCTGCCACAACACATAATGTTTATTTCAGTCTTTTTTTTTAAAGAAGTTATTTTTCTCAACTATTTTTGCATCTAATCAATAATTAGGGCTAACCTATGTATATTAAATGATCTGTCTTTAGGGAAAGTATAGGCACAACACCCAGACGCATTGTGTCTGAGGTACACACCCATTGTAATAATTCTAGAAAGCTGAAGGATTGCATGCAAAAGTGGCAGATAACATACTTCTACTGAGAACATGACAGACTCCTTCTCTATTAGTCATCTTGCCTTTATAAGCTAAAAGACCGAACTGTCTTTTTGGCATCTCATTATGTTGCAAGGTAAGGGAAATTTCCCTTTTCCTAAATGCTCACACTGGTGATTCTGATTATAAAAATTAAGCAATCAGTGGATCACTGTGGGCAGAGTGTGTTAAAGAAAAAAATGTACAGTATATGCTTATAGGTGTTGCCTTCTGAGATGTCTGTAGCTTTAGTGTGGAGAAGAACATTACACGTTTTCAGCATTCTTTAATACAGGTGAGTTTATATCTGTATTTGGCTTCTGTATCATTTGTATTAGTATATACAATAGGCTTATATTTAACAATTTTAATATACCTATGAAAGACAGATACGGTTGCTGTTGGAATCCCATTGTTCTCAAAGCTACTTTGTGTTGCTGATTCTAAGAAGAAATTGCAACAGTGTACTAAAGGTTCTTACCAATAATACATTTCAGGTTTTAAAAGCCTTTAAGAATCTAAATTCCCTTTTTGTTCTTTTGGTGCCACAGGCCTTTTTGAATTAAAGTGACAGCTTATGTTTAGCCAAGCTATGTCAGATATATAACAATCCTCCAGGACAGCTTGAACGTAAGAACAGTACTGTTATATTCCCCATTAATATGCTAACTCAGCGTTACTGTTAGAAGCTGGGTATTTTTCACTTTATTCTCTAGTCTGCAGAAATCCAAAACCCCTGATTATATGATTCAATGCTAAGAAAAATGCAGGCTAATACTCCAGTAAGTTCACACCCATAATAAATGTGCCAAGAACTCTCAGGCTCAACAGAAATAGCAATTCATGGCACTGACCTTGTAAGATTCTAAGCAATGTAGAGCCATGGACCTGAATCTGATGTTCCATGTATATTTCATAGATTGAATAGACATTAGGTCTGGAAGGGACCTTGCAGATCATCAAGTCCAGCCCCCTGCCCCAAGGGCAGGAAGTCAGCTAGGGTCAAAGGATCCCAGAAAGATAAGCATCCAATTGTTTGTTGAATAAGTCAAGAGTAGGTGCCTGCACCACTTCTGGAGGGAGTCTATTCCAGGCCTTGGGAGCTCAGACAGTAAAGAAGTTTGTCCTTATGTCTAGCCTAAAACAATTATGGAGGAGTTTATGACCATTGGTCCTTGTTATCCCTTGGGGTGCTCTGGTGAACAGATGTTCCCCCAGATCCTGATGCACACCCCTTACGTACTTATAGGCAGCCACCAGGTCACCCCTGATCCTGAGCTCTTCCAGGTTGAAGAGTCCCATAGCTCTCAGTCTCTCTTCATAAGACCTATTCTCTTGCCCTCTGATAATGTGTGTGGCTCTCCTCTGAAATCTCTCAAGCTTCTTGACATCCTTCTTGAATTGTGGAGCCCAGAACTGGATGCAGTACTCCAGCTGCAGACTTACCAAGGCCGAGTACAGTGGGAGGATGACATCCTAAGATTTACTTGAGAAGCATCTATGGATGCAAGCCAGAGTTTCAGTTCAGTCTCTCTCTCTCATTCCCTTTCTCTTTCCCCAAGAAAATAGTATGTTTACAGCATGGAACAGTTCTAGCAGGAAGCGAGACTCACTCCAGAACAGCCAGTAGCTTGGAGGTCAGGGCACTTACCCAGGATCCAGGAGAATGGCACAGCTGCAAAGTGAATTGGTTTCTTTCACCTAAGTTAATGGCTATTCTGTGGAGAAGGGGAAGGGAAAGTGCCTCTCCCTTTCTTCCTCTCTGGTCTTGGTTTCTTCACAATAAGGAATGGGACATTTTTGAAATCTCAGGAAAACTTTCCCAGATATCTCAATACAAATAATATACACACATTTTATATAATATAAAATATTCTTTGAATTCAAAGATCATCAATGGAAGTATTTCAAAAATATAAGAATCCAAAAATGCATGCATTTAATTCCTTTTTGTATTCATAATTATCAAACAAATTAGTAGCACTGTGCAAAGCTTCGGTCCCTGATTTGATTCGGCAGAGATTCAGCCCGATTCAGTGGCTGAATCTCTGAATCTGAATTGAATCAGAGGACCCCTTAATCATTCTGAATCGAATTGGAGAGATTCAGAAAGATGCGGAGATTTGGACATAGAGACAGCTTTAAATGTTTTTTCTACATACCTCTAGGTAGCAGGGGCTCGTGAATGCTGAGGTGTGTGAAGCATCCCACAGAAGCGTTGGGGGCTCCCCAGCACACTCGACAGCAGACATGGAAGTGGACCAGAAGCACTTCCAGTCCACTTCCGGGTCCACAGGGGAATGTGCTGGAGCCCCACTGTGCCCCCCTGGCTTGGTGTGACTAGTGCCTCCTGGGGTTCCCCTGTGGCCAATCGCCCAGCCAGGGGTTGGGGAGGGGGGGTGCAGCACGCTCCCCAGCAATACTTCCAGTCCACTTCCAGGTCTGCTGCTGAGCACATGGAGTTTCCCCCCGTGTTTCTGTGAGACACTCCATCTGCCCCAGTATTGTAGTGATCATGAGCTGTGCCTGCTACCTCAAGGTATGTAGAAAAAACTTTTAAAGCTGTGTCTGTGTCCAAATCACTGATTCTCTGAACCAGCATTGAATCTTCAGATTCGGATTCGGCTGAATCGAATCAGGGACAATGATCCAAATCAACAAATCGAATCACTGACCCTGATTCAGGCCAATTCTGAATCCAAATCAAATAGGGCCCGCTTCACACACCACTACTAATTAACACAGCAGCTTCAGTGAATCATGTATTCAGTGTCCCCATGGTTCAAAATGGTGGCAGGGGTGCTTTAACTGAAGCTCATTGAATAAGCTTTTAGTTAAAGCGCCCTGCTGCCATTTTGAAGCATGAGATACTGTATATATAAGATGCTGCAGGAGCTTTAATTAGACCATATCCCAAGAGCTGCTCTAATTAAAGAGCTTCTCTCCCCAACCCTGGAGCTTAGGTTAAGATGCCCTTTAATTTCCCCACATACCCGCTCCACGTAATTGGGTCAGATAGCTCCTTTATTTTTCCACAGAATTCTTTTTGTAGTTATGCACCAGTGTTTAAAACAGCCAAATCATACAAATGTTATACTTTCAGCTAACCTTTAAAATCCATCTTTCTGATCTATACAAACTGTATTTTAGGGAAGAATAATGACATCTAGTGATCAGACAGGAAACCACAGCTGTGTCTTCTATAGCTCGAAAAGATTTAATACACATGTTCACCTTGGAGTTCATGAGTCTTATACTCTTCTAAGATTACTAACATACATAAGTCTTCATCAAATCTGACCTTATGTACAATGTCTTACATACAAAAACTTGCCTAACTCTATTCCAACTATGCAGTTGGTCCCATAAAAGAACGTAACCCTAAGAAATCTTTGCCTCTTAAATAATTTAACACAGAAAATGAAAGGCAGCTCTCTTCTCTGGATGCTAGAATCAAAGTGCTCAGAGTTTTGTGTCAGTCCACTAGATAATGTAAGAAATTTGTTATTAGTATTCCAGTTACAGATCAAAATGTATGAGGCTATGCAACCATATGTTGCATACTATTATTCTGAATAAATGTTCCTTTCCTTATTGGATTCTCCTTTAACTGTGGCTGTGAAATTTTATTCCTATTACAGTATCTTATATATTGTACAGGCAGTCCTCAGACTTATAATACAACTGGTTCCTGAAAACCGCATCTTAAATCAAAATATTGTAACTTGGAACCAATTTTCCCATAAGAACAATGTTATAAAAGGAGGATTCGTTCCTTTATGATGCTTGACACAGCTGCCTCCAGCTGGTAAGTCTGTTGTGTTGGGGAGAAGGGAAGGGGCATGGTGGGGCAGATCAACCCCCTCGCAGCAAGGGAGGGATTAGGGCTGGGACTGGGACAGGAGCTGAGGCAACAGCTGCCCAGCTCAGTTGGGGGGCATGGGGAGGGGGTGAGGTAGCTCCCATTGCTGTGTGCTGCCAGTCCGGAATGGCATGGGGGTGGGGCATGTGCCTCCAGATTTGCGTGGGGCAGGCATGGCCAGGGCTGCGCTGGGCTGTGCTCTGGGCATGTGGTGGGAGGCACTGGGAGAGGGGACTATGCCCTCCTGCCACTCGCCAAGCCGGGGTGGGCCAAAGCTGCTGTGCGGCCTCTGGACAAGCGGTGCACAGCAGCAGGAGCTGTCCCAGCCTCCTCACACCTCCCAGCGGAGCAGTCCCCCACACACCCCATCCCACCCTGACTGGGTGAGCAGCAGCAGGGCATGGGGAAGGTATGTGCCCCTGGATCTCTCTGGGTGGGCTTCATTCTGGGCAGGGGTTATGGGGGAGCTACACCAAATTTTGGGGTGGCTGCAGTCCTCCCATAGCCCCCTACTCCACTGCTCGCCCCACCCTGATCTGGGGGCATATATCCTCCCATGCCGTGCTACTGCTCGTCCAGCTGGGGCAGGGCATGGACAAAGCCATTACTTGTCTCAGAGGTGCAGAGAAGCCGAGGTGGCTCCTGCAGGTGCATGCCACTTGTCTGGAGGCAGTGCATTAGCTCCACCCCACCCCGCCCCAGCTGGGCAAGCAGCAGGATGGCAATGTAGCTCCTCTCTGCCATGTGGACAGCTCGAGCAGTGAAGACTCAGTCTCAGCTGAGTGCACATAGATCCTCTCTTGCAGCATGAGCATCCCAGATTTGCCATGCTGCACATGCAGCACCCTCCTGCCGTCTGGCCCTACCCTGCTCTTTCCTCAGGAGCCGGAACAGGAAGCAAAAGCTGGAGGAGGGAGGGAAAGCCTGGATGCTCCACTCAACTATGTGCCTGGAGTAGTGGAGGCAGCCACAGCTGGGCCTATAGGCTGCCAGTTGGAAAGCCCTGTTGCAAATTTTTTATATTACATTTTCCATCTATGCTGTAATATCTTACTATTAAGACAACATATGCACTTTTTCACACAAACAAATGTTTGAGACCACATCGCAATATTAAACAGTTGTAATCCATACTTCAGGTGATTTTTACCTATCATGTTCCACACAATATTATGCTGTATGCTGAGTTGCATTGAACTGTAATGTTATCGACTCCACTGTGCTAGTATGAAAACTGACTTATCTCCAGCTATTCCTGGTTAAAGACTAGCAAGTAGTCTGTGTCATATGAATTAATCTTGGATTATTTTTACTTAATTCCTAACAAATGAACCCTAAAATTCACCTTAAATGTTACTCCGATAATATTGCAGTAATTTAGAATCATTCCCTTGTAAAATCAAAATTACATGGAATCATTATGGCTCCTGTTCAGGAAAACATTTGAACATATACTTAAGACTTTCCTTATTCAGTATAGCACCTTAAAATATACTTACAAACTCATAAGTATCACTGAAAGTTAAGCACATGCTTATGTGCTTCTCTACATGATTATGGACTTAATTATGTGTTTAAGGCATATGCTCAAATGGGTCCTTATAATTTACTAAGCCCCTGTTACTTATGTAACGAATAATACTGAACATTTCTAAAGTTAATTTGTTTTAAATGGTGAAGTGTGTGTGTGTGTGTGTGTGTGTGTGTGTGCGCGCGCTCTCATGAAAGTAAATGCAAAGAACTTGGTTGTTTAAACTTGGTCTAAAATGTTATTAAATATAGCACATGTACAGAATGATTTACTGATAATATACCAACTTTCAGGCTAATGACCACAAGAGTTGCCCCCAAATTCCAAGAAAAACACATGACACAAATGCAATTTAAATTCCTGCTTACAGCTGATTATCTATATAGAGATTCTTGTCATGCTGTAGATACTGGAATAGAGGTTTCTTCAGATACCCTGGTATCTTGTGCCTGAGCAAACAACATTTTTAGATTATTAATACTTCAAATTCCATACCATTTCTAAATGATACCCATTTAAGTCCTGTGAACTGACTGAAATAAAAACTGAATTAACATTTTATGTAAAAACAATTTATGGAGGACAGTGAAAATATAGCATCTGAAGTAGCTCCTATTTATCTAATATACAAACTACTGAAAATGGGCTGGGGGGGCAGAATATAAGCTATTGTATTAAAGATGACATCTGCTTTCTAGTATAAGCAACAAAATATCAATTATGTAGAGTTTTTTTAATTAGCACTACACAGGATAAAAGAGTGTTTAATGAATTAGTCCATAAGGTAATTGGGAATAATAACAAACAGTTACCTTACAGACTTGTTGCACGGTAATTTTGGGTGGCTCCTGAAGCTCTTAACCCCTGGACTGTCCACACATTAACATCTTAAAGTGATTTTAAGTACTCATTATGAGGACCAAAGTTACACCACTCCAGGGAAGGATTCTATCTCATCTACACTACCCAGCTGCTGTTCCATTAAGGTGTGGCCACTCTCCACAGACGTGCCACCAAAGGTGAAGTTCTCCAGTATCCCAGGATCTTTCACACCTCTGCCTGTAGTGCAGGGATAGAAACCTGTCCTGGCTCACCAGCCCTCTAGTTGCAACTTCCAGTTACAGTTCCTAGTCCTGCCCCTGCTCAACAGGCCTCTAATGGCAAGTCACAGCTGTGCAGGTGGGGGGACAATCAGAGAAGGTTTCTAGACTAAGGGTGTGACCACGCTAAACTCCAAGCTATCATTAACACCGATCAATGTTTGGATGGGTGTGTAAGCCCTTAGAGACAATCAATTTTTAAATGCAACAAGCCAAATTTTGAAGTCCTGATTTTAACAAAATGTTATGATTTCAACCCATTAGATTAAAATTTTCAATGCAAGAGGGTCTTCAGTTTATTCTATTTATATAGAGGGACTACCATATTTTCAGTTTCTGTAAAAAAAAAATAACACTAATAACAAAATCAACTACCACAGTTTTGGTCCCATGTTTATGGTGTGGGTCTAGACTGGATACTAAGAGGTTTCTGAAGAACAACATATACAATAATTTTGAGTGCTTCTAAACATTCAAAACTCATGGAAGAGATGATATCTTTTATTAGACCAACTAGATATTTGCAAACAAATTATTTTATTTATTTGCAAGCTTGCAGGCACACTTGCCCTTCATCAGGCATAGGAGAGAGCAGAGATTGTAAAAGTTCTCCTAGGTAGAAATGAAAACTCTAAACATCCAAGTTTTTGTGATGGAATTACAGAAGTCCCTGAAACATATCTGGCCTGCTTTGTATTTATGACTCACCGTATGGAAAAATCAATTATTAGTTTAGTAGGGAAGACTTTCAGCTTGAGAGAGAATGGAACATATTTCCTAATTTGTCATTATAGTTCAGAACTGGAATATCCTCAAGTACTCTACACTGGAGCATCTAGACAGTACACTGTGTCCCAATACATTCCATGGATGTAGGGAAGTACTTTAGGAGAGAGGCATCAAACCACCCAAACCCCTGGGTATGGACAAAGGCAGGACAAGTAGTGGTGGTGACCACAAGTGTTAATGTGTTGGCAGCAGGAAACAAGAAACAGCTACATGTCCCAAGAAGAGCTCCATACCTTGTATTTTGATGGCATCCCCTACCTCCACCCTGTTCAGCCCATTCCCAAAATCCCAGTTCCTCTGGGAGTCCCATGGGCCAGGCAGCATGGTTCCACCTGCAATACACTGGACACCCCTAACATATTTTCAGGATTCTAATATGATAAAAGCCTAAGTCTGTCTGTCTGTCCGTCCACAGTGCTTTATTTGCACTCTGATTGGTTGACAGAAACAGCCAATCAGGGTGCTCCAAGCATGGGGGAGCACTGCTGTGATTCTAAAGCTGTGCTGAGGAATGGACAGATGGTGGGGGACTCGGCTCCCCCACCCTGCTCCTTGAAAGAGGCAGAACAGTGGCAGCATGGGGCATTAGGTGGTGGCACTCCATCCCAGCCCCCTCTCCACCACCACTCCATCATTCTTGATGGGCAATTGGCTAGTACATAATATAATCCCATTCCTGTTAATGACCAAGGCAATCCTAGTCATCTACTAAATCTCTGGTTGTACAAACAAAGCTGTTATGGATCTTCAACACAGGCTTCAGTTACAAAAGACATTTAAGTATTTATCACCCTATTTTCCCACCTCTGACAGCATAATTTGTTTTGAGAAATCATGGGACAGATATCTATTGGGTATCTATGTGGGCTTAAGTGTGACTAAGTAATTTTTTTCCTCTTTTCTCAAGCGCCTGAAAATCTATTAATGCATCTGCTTTGTAATAGATCATCAATAACATCATCTTAGCCTTAACATTAAGTTACACAAAAGGCAGCACAGAAGCAAACCCACCCAACCTTTTGCATTAACACTTTTTCAGGGACTCAAGCAGGGTAGAATAGGCAGTTCTGTCCACTTTGTATCCAATAGTGGGTGGAATAGAATCTGGCCCCACATGTAAAAATGGTACCGCATGCACCTAATGATACACAATAAAAATGTTATCCTAAAATTATTATTTTTGAGCAGAGTTACTTTCTAGAACTTATTACTTGAGCTCTGAAAAGAAAGTGGAAATATTGCTGCTGTTCTCCAACCCCTCATTTGCCTTCAAACCATGAGATGAATTAGATACATACTATATGTCTGACTCAAACAGAAACAAAATGAGACAGGAACCTTGTTTATAAGCTGCTTCCATTGCTAGGTTACAAACAGGAACAAAGTATCATAGATTTGTACAATATTAATCACTCATCATTAACTCTGTCCAAAACTCTGACCTCTTCAAAGCAGCAGAGGGAACATAAGTTTCATATCACTCCAAGTACTCTTGGATAATACACTATAAAGACATGAACTTAAATGTTTAAACATTCAACAGTTGGATATCCAGTTTGAATCCAGGCAGAAAAGGTAAATAGGAATTAAATTTATTGCAGCTTGAGTTAGTATTGTAAACACATCTGGCAAAGCTATCCTTCAGCTGTTTCACAGCAGGGCCAAATTTTCAAGTAAATGAAAGGCTAAGGTAGGGGTACAAAAATTTTTACTTATGCCCTGTTTAGCCCTGCACATGTTTAATCTAGGAATGCATATCAGGGTTATGGAACACCTAAACATGCTTATGTGTGTATGTTTAGCAGGAAACTTGATGCTCCTGCTAGTTTAAGAGCAGATAGGCTGCAAATGAACCAGGCTGCATGTGTGGCAGAAGGCAATCAGGAACCACATGACCCAGAAGGGGGCTGGGCTTTCAGCATATAAATCCAGGGTCTGAGCCAGGCAGGCAATCTAACCCAGGGAGCTATGGAGAGAAGAGATCCTGAGCAGTAGGGCTACAGAAAGGATCCTCACTAACAACCAAGCTGAGGTTAGCAAGACTGGTGATTTAGGGATTGAGACTGTAGAGGCAATGAAGGTTGACCTGGGAGTGAGGCCAGCACTTGTGGGATAGGGGCCATGGCTGGGGAGCAGGGCCACAGACAGAAAAGGATGAAAACCAGGGTCAGGGAGCCTGTAACCCAGGAGGGGCAGAGAGAGACGTGGACTGATGCCCAGAGAACAAGCAGGGTCAGGGATCCTGAAGGTCTTAGCTGGCCTAGGAGTGGGGCCAGGGACCAGGAATCGGAGCCAAAGGTTGAAGAAAGGCCACAACTGGAGACTGCTGGGGCCAGGGCCCAGGAGTAGGGGTCACAGGCTCAGGAGGACCCCAGCCAGAGTGTGCTGGGGTCAGAGACCCACAGCCCAGAGAAGGACAGAGTCAGGGCCAGGGGCCCAGAACATGGGAGAGGTGGAAGAGACAGAGCCAAGAGCCCAGTGCCTCCAAGAGGCAGAAACAGGGCCAGGGACCCAGACAAAGAGCTCAGGTATGAGTGGAAAGAGACCAAGGTCTGAGCCCAAGAGGGACAGAGAATGCAAACCTGAACTGGGGAGTGATTGGTAACATCTGTGAAGCTTGGCCATGCCTATGTGGGGAGATGAGGAGGCCATGTAATTGGCCATTAAGGTAATGAACAGTAACACCTCTGTTCAAGTGTGAGACCTTGCTTGGGGAGCCCCAGGGCAGCCTCCTTTCTTATAAAGACATAATCACTTCAAGGCATGGCAGAAAAGCTGAAGGTGAGATTGCCTCAAAACAGTAGAGGGAGCAAGAGCTGAGGGGGCTCCAGGGGCGTTGCAGCCACCCTTGGGGCAGGACCCCATTATATTATGTAGTTCTGAATTTTGTGTAGGAACTGGTGAGAGGTTACTCCCTTAAGTTGGGCATACGCATTCAAACACACATCTGTTAACTAAAAACTGAAACCCAAATATTCATTTTCAAGGTTGCACTCTGCAAATTGTCTTAACTTATTCTCTGCTTCACAGTTAGTGTTCAAAGTTCAGTAGAAGCTTGGGACTCTAATCACTGTACATTTAATTTTTGTACAATAAAGCAGCAGTTTCAAATATGTAGACATTTTTCATAAAATATACTGAAACTCTAGTGGGCCAGATATGGGAGGTCCTGAGTGCCCCATTTCCTACTGAATTCAGTGGGTGTTGGAGGCTCTCGGGACCTCACAAAATCAGGTCCTTCAGCAAGCAAAGCCAACATGTATCTTGTGGTTCATGCAAGTGACACCTTTTAGACAAATATTTAGAAGCTTCATTGGGATTGGTTTAAGATCAGGAATACTACTCTTAATTTAAAAAAACACATATTAAACAATATCCTTTCAAGGATTTCAAAATATTTTATGAGTATTATGCAACTCAGACTCACCATTTGCCGTTGGATATTATGTATTAACCTCATATGGAAGGTCTAGTAACTCTGTTCTCTTTTAATTACCCTCACGTAACTAGAAACCAGCATGTTCAGTTCTGCAAATTCCAGGTACTTCTGGTTGCAAGATTATTTTGTTGACTATACTAAGGTCATTTAGTTGAATAGCAAGTACTTCACCATATGTGAAATGCTAAAAACCTTGCTTACATAAGAGCTTTTAGGTCTTTGGAAGGAAAACTGTACACAAATGCAAAGTAATTTTACTATATTACTGTCATAAAGCAGGTGTGAAATTTAATTATCTTAACTGATATTATTCAACATAATCTAGCTTCCAGTTGGCATAGTGTTTTGTGGTAGTAAGAAAAAACTGTGTCAATGTTTACATTAATGGTTAAAAATATTGTAAAAATCTTAGTCAATTGATTTATAATGGTTCTAAACAGCTAAATCCTTCACTAGAATTTTAAAAAAAAGTCTAGATAGCCTGCTTATGACTTATCTATATGCTTCATATGACAAAGAACAGCAAGAAGATGTAATTTGAAAAGCACTTCCAAAATGCTGATCCAAAAACTACCAAAGTCATTAGTCAGATTTCAGCAGTTCTTGGAGCACACCCCAAATACATGACAGGGAACACTGACTGAACTGGTTACAACTTACAAGACGTTAGAATTTTTTAAGTGTATTCACTGTAGCTATAAATGCGCAAAAAGTTCACAGTGCAAACACTTACCCAACTATGTATTTCTTCATAAATGTTACTTACCTATAAAACAAACAAATAGAAAATAAGTAAAATAAATAGCGCACGTACATATGCCAGCATTCTAAAAGAGAGCAGACTAATAAAACATTTATACATAATGTAACAAGTCATCCTCTTACAAACAATAGTTGCCTATACACCACTGGTCAGATGATAGCAGTAGAATATTGAAAGGGATTTCCAGAGCAGGTGCTAAAATGTAGTCTCACTTTAAACTCGACTGGCCAAACTTCATTTTAGTAACTTTAGGCTCTTCAGGGTTTAAAATATCTTGCAAATCCTGTACATTTTCAAGGATTAACTGCAAAGCAAAATTGATTTGTTTCACTATCGTGAGTTCTTGGGCATGAAGCTCAGGTTCTGTGATACTAAGGCAAAGATACAACAACAAGCTGGTTTCCCTTTCTAAACAGGCTACTCAAGTAAACAGACATTTTAGAAATGTGTTTTGTCCTGAAGAGGCATACCATCAGGTAATGCTTAGTTGTGGTGTCATAAAATACTGTTCTTAATATCACGGCTCAAAAAATGATTTGTTTTATTGATACATAACACCTATTGCAGGTTTTTTCCCCCTGTGTAACAAATCACTTCACCAACGTTTTACAGTATGGAACAGAGGGACAACACTTAATGAGACCAAGTTCACACAGTGAATCAATGAAAATAAAACACAGCTCTCCAGACTGCTAGTCAGGTGACCTGAAATGCAGAATGATTAAACATGACTAATCTCTGCCCTTTGGATTTACTAGATTTAGGAATTCTACCATTAACATGAGCTCATTTATTTTGTCTTATACTTTTGAAGAAAAAAATTACTGATGTAATAAAAGGGTGGAAAAACAGAATCGTATCTGCCAAGCCTCTAGGGATCATAGACTGCCTATGGTCAGATAAAAGTCACAGGAATGTGGCTGCATCTTGCAGCAGCATAAAATATGTAAAACCTTAATGCAATGAAGAACAAGCAATCTAGGCTCTATGCATAAGGACAAAATGTAGTTCCAAGACATTCATCTTCAAGATAAGAAAGTATTGGACCTCTGAACTACTGCACTGTCACATGATCAGATTGTATTCAGCTAAATCTATTACGCATTCTTCCATACTCCTGCATGTGAATGGATCTATATCTACGGGCTTACAAATGTGTTGTTGATATGCAATGACTAACATGGCAATGCAGTTAGCAGCTCTTGAAAAGGAACTTTGTCAGTGTCCAACCTGTAAGATCCAGTGTTTATAACCATGGCACTGTTTTAACCCTTTCCTCTTCCCAAAGGGGTTGTGTGACAGTTATTACGGAAGAAAGGTAAAGACATAATGAAAACCCTCAAGTAAACAAACATAAGGACTAGGGACAATGCTCTATATTCAAAAAAATATAACTACAGAATTAAATCAAGCATGATGATAATTCTTTCCTGTTAAATTAACTTTGCACTTTATTCATATAAACAAATTCCGGCAAGCTTTTAAAAGTTGTTGGTCAAGTCCTACTTGTTTTTACCTGTTTTTTTTCACTGCATTTTAAGTATTTTGAGTCCTTTCAGACAAAGTACAGTAAAGGTCAGCTGTTAAGTACGAGCTAGTTTTACTTCCATTTTTTAATTCCTATTAGACACTCAGTTTCAAATTTAATTCCACTTTCCTGGTATCTTTGATAAGAATCTTTATATTTAATATATATTACATATTTGTATGTATACATTTAATATGTATTATATAAATTCTATATAATACATATTAAATGCATGTGCTCTATGGCGAACTCGAGAACCACTCATGACACTGAGGAAGGCCAACGCTCTGATACAACAACAACGTCTCAAGGAATTCTGCATTCCCACTGGCAACCAGGAGAACCCTGTCCACAACTACTCAGTCTGGAGAATCCAGGTCAAGGCTGGTTCAGTCACTGCAGAGAGCCCAGGCTGAGGCCTGTAGGCAAACCAGGAAACAGTGTGCTTCAACCTCCATCTAGCCAGTGGACCTGTACCCACTGCAGGAAGGTTTGCTGATCACATATCAAGCTCTTCTCCCACACCACTGCCAAGCACCACTGACTGACTTTGTCCTGTCTCCTTTCACCTGTCAAGATGTTGGATGGCCTGAAGATGTATACATTTAATATGTATTATATAGATTTTATATATATAGTTATATTTATAATGGTAAAAACAATAGCTAAAACTATTAATGGCTAATTTATTTTTAAAATGTATAAGCCAGATCCTCACCTGGTTTAAAGCGTTTCAGAGGGTCTGAATCAATTTATCCCAGATGAAAATCTGGACCAGATACTGCTGCCACTCTGTTGGATAGCAGCAGAGGTATCTCTGCAAGTTGGTCTCTCAGTGGAGGAGAATTCACAAAGTTTGGGTATATTAAAAATAGAAATTGGTTTTTGTTTCCATATAAACACAAGTTCTTGAACAAAGATCCTAAGAAGCATCTGTTTAAGAAACCCAGCCCAAACTTCAATGCCAGGTTGAGTCTCTGGTTAAAGAGCAAAGTGAGGAATAACTCTGCTGCTGTTTCAATGTCCTCTACCCAGAACAACATGCACATGCGCGCGCACACACACATCTTATGGTAACACGGTTACAGAAGGAAATTAGAATATTGGGTACAATTGCACCACCTGGTGATCAGTATGGGTGACCCATGCTATGCTATTATTAATAAGGAAAAAACGTGTTTTCCAAAGCAACTAGATATATTATGTTGTATGTGGGGCAAACCCAACAAAAGAGCACAGAAGAAAATAAATGCTAGTCTAAACTACTCCCTTTTTTTTACCCACAATCACTTTATAACCACAACTGCTGCAAAAGACTAGGACTGCCTATTGGAGACAATCTCAAGCCTGTTTCTCTGTCCTTCCACATACGTTACATTTTACCAGAGTGGTTTTTTTCCTGTTATCAGTAGTTGTGGATGTTTTATCTTAGGAGCTGGTTATTTGGTAAAAGTCTGTGTACAATATGGCAGCCAAAGTGACCATCCTCAAGGGATACAGCTAAAGATATTGTATGCAGACTGACTGGAATGTGATGAAAGACAATCTGCCCCTAAGAGCTTTATTAATTTACTTTTTGGGTCCCAACAAGCAATTAAACAATGAAAAGCAGGGGGACTGGAAAGGACCCATTCAAGAAGAGATGCAGCAAATAACATGATCCATCTTCAAGCAAGAATATAACCTATTACAACAAGGCTACAGGATCATCAGTTCTGGCAGACCACAAGGGGCAAGAGCAAAGGATTAGTGAGTCAGGGTCTAATTGCAGGTAGCAATAAAATCCACTTCCCATAGGGTACAAAAGGAGCTTTACTTTATACAAAATTAGTTCAAACTAACAAATTCCAGCAAAACTGATATCCTTTCAGCCGATAGATTAAAAAACTACCATTAAGAAAAATGCTTTTAATTCCTGAAATGTCAGCATCTTAAAATGCCATGTTTTGAAGCAAGAAACTAAATAAAGATTTGTAGCTAAATTAAACAACTTACTTATCTCCCATTTTGTCATACTTTAATGGCCAAGAATATCTCTTACACAACAAAATGTGAAGTGTCAGCATTTACTTCATAGAACAAGGGTACATTTATCAACCTTTCTGACATCACTGAGGCAGCTCCACTGGCTTCTGTATTTCTGTTGCCAGGTAACCGGATCACAGTAGGAAGGCCAAATGCTACTTCCTTTTCCTTATCTAGGTACCATAACGCAAATGCTCAACTTTGCCAACCGAGGAATTTTCTGGTTAATGCAAACATGCCCTTTTGTACAAAATGTGTTTGAAATACAATTGAAAAGGAGTGCACATATATTACAAAAGACTGCATCTAACTTACCATTTTTGTCATAAGCAACCAGTTTAGTCATTAGACTATGCAGCCAAAGTAATCCATAAACAAAATGGTACTTTGGTTAAGGCTGTAAAAATCTAGCCTCTGATATGTAAAATAGTCACATCACCAAACAGTGTCTTTACAAAGAAGCCTATACAGGATTTAAAGAGTATAATGAAAGGCCCCATAGAGCAGCAGACTCTGTATAGGTTAGCTCTACTATACCCTCTTTCTTAACATAGATGGAATTAAAAAGGTTTGAGATATTTATTCAAGGCTGACAGATCTTTGAGTCAGAAAAGGCTGAGTTTATACACAATGGCTCGGTATTTTCAATTCCATATACACTCAACAATCTTCAATTAAGCACCCCAAAAATCAAGACTGACTTAAAAATAACCTATTTAAAACTAATGCTGATGATCCTTTCATTTGACTTCTGATTTCTGAATATTTTGTGTCCACATGGTTCACAAGTTTTCAGAATTTAGTCTGCATCATGAGGGATACAAACTTACCAATTTCAAAATGAAAACTGACAATCTCATGGAATTGCATGACTCCATGAACTAAGATTCAGAAAAACAAGCATGTCATGAACAACACGAAAATTCATAAGACAGTGGCACATATAAATAATAATCAAAGCAGCTTATGACTGGAAGGGAGTCATAAAATCCAGTTCCCTTCATTTTCAGGAAATCATTTACCAAAAGAATATGCTAAATCACCACTTCAAACCCTCAAACATAAGGTACAATATTCAAGAAATCAAGAATGCCCTGTGTAATGTCATAAATAAAATCAGGGGAGACAATGCCCTGCCACAGCAGCAACAGTGAAGTGGTTGGTTAATATATGCTACGAAGATCCTAGGAAAAGGATCATGCCACACTTATACTGAACTGTTAGTGCTAATCAGACCTAGCAGAAAAATTCCTTCCTAACCCAAATTTGCAATCAGTGGCTATGTCTACACAAGACACTTTAGCGCCCAGTAGACTAATCTACTGCGCAGTAAAGCATCACTGTCTACAAGTGCAGGTGCTTACTGCACAGTAAATTAGTCTACTGTGCAATAAATGTACTGTGCAGTAAAGCCAAATAACATTAATTGGCACTTGTAGATGTGCCTAATATGACCTTCAGGAAAAGAACAAGATCCCCTATCCAGGAACTTCTGCATTTTCTAAGTATCAGCAGGAGCATCAACACAATCCAGTAAAACCACCCAGCCTTAGCTCTGGCCAACATCCCAATACAGACCAAACTGAACAGATATTTACAGTTGAGTAGGGGGGCTCAGAACCACTGGGAGCTCTCCTCCATGCCTCCCAGGAGGCTGCTGGAGTGACCCATCTCCCCAGCCCCGTCCTCACCCACAAGATGACAATTGTCACTAGAGGCTGGTGGGAGGGGGGAGGGGGAAAGCATCTAAATGTATTGGCAGACAGTTTGTAGCCTTGTACTATTGTTGTTTTTAGGCCTGTTTTTTTCTATTTCCCTAGTATTCACACCGTTAATTTACCTGTAAATGTTGATCATATCCCCTCTCAATCTCATCAGAGATGCTTGAGAAAAACAAATTACATCATTTGCTACTTTTCCAAAATAAGATATTTGAAGATAAAAAAGTAAGATTCATGGGACCAGATGGAGAGGGAAAGCAAGGTGGAGCTGGACTCTAGCCCAATTAGGAAGGTACTCCCCTGAAACAGGAGTCAGGGGTTCCATCAGTTTTGGGAGCAGGGAGCAAAATCCAGACATTCCTGTTCCCCAAACAGTGCTCTCATCATGGGGTGGTTACAGAGTCTCTTTTACTTTTGCTTGCTCTGTTTCTGCCCCCATGTATCTCACATTCCTTTCTACATTGTGCCATCATTTCAGCAACTGAAATGGAGAATTCCTACCCACACCTTCATCCCCAGTCTTGCCTACAACCTGATAGGGCACTCTCCTTGAAGACAGAAGGTGAAGAAGGGAAGATCCTGGATGAGGGTTCTAGCCACTAATCTATTATTAAAAAGATGGCAACATTACCATCCCCATCCTCTATCCATGCCTGCCATGCTCTTCTGCTCTCAGGTGTGCTTTCGGGTCCTCAGAGGACTAAATCAGGGTCACACTCCTCAGGGGATTTAGATGTAGGGATGCCTAGTTTGTGAAACCTGATCAGTCAAAACATTAAGCTCAGCCAGAATGGTAATGCCCATGGGTATATGCTATAGCAGAACTCAGTGTCTAAGTAACTTTACCAAGAAAGACGACTCTGGGAATCTAAGTATTTAAGTGTTTTTTTGTGAATTGCATTCTTGGGCTAAGACATTCAACTTGCCCAAAATGAACTTATGGTCCCCAAGTCCTTTTTTGAATTTGTCCCTAAGTGATTAGTTGGGTGGTTTGGTTTGGTTTGGTTTTAATTTAAACACTGATAAAGAATATCTAAGATAGAAAAGAATACATCTAAAAATCTTAGACAACAGATTATTATTAAAAGTTTCAGACAGCCAATTCCTACTTCAGATGCAAACCCCAAAGAGCAGAAAGCCTGGTCCTAGCCTATGTTGTTGTGGAGCATAAGGTCATTCTTTTCTAATGTTTCAAGGTGGCATACTGAAGCCCCTAAAAGGGATTCTAATTTACTTTTAAAAAAATAATCTTGTCCAAAGCAAATAGAATTTACTACAGCAGAGAAAAATAACTTTACTTTTACACAAAAAGAATCTGCATTTATTAATATGCTGCCTACCCAGAAGAATTCCACTGGATAGAAATCAATACCACCGGAGGTGGTTCAAGCGCCTTCATTGAACACCTTCAAGATGAAACTGGATGCTTATCTTGCTGGGATCCTATGACCCCAGCTGACTTCCTGCCCTTTGGGCGGGGGGCTGGACTCGATGATCTTCTGAGGTCCCTTCCAGCCTGATGTCTATGAAATCTATGAAATATTTTCTTGGCCTCTACCACAACCGTAGATTAAATCTTTGAAAATTTTCAGGCAAAGGCTCAAAGAAGTAGCTCTATCATCAACAACCTAACCTCTACCTACTACTTTATTTATCAATTGAACAATAAAAACTATGCATGGAGGTGGCAGCAATAGTACTATGGTGCCAAGAGAAAACCATTATAATAAGGGGCATCCTTCATGGTCGCAGCACAGTCACAGCAGGTTCAAGAGAGAATGGTGCCAGAGCCAATGCAGCGTGTGTTACCTCTCAGCTCTGCATTCTTGGGGAACCCCGGCACAGGACACAGTCTACCTGACTCTCAAATAATTCCCCCACCCCACCTAAACAAAACTGATTAAGATGCAGTGGGAGACACACCTAAAACCCTCCAGATAAGAGTACAACAGTGAAACAACTGCCCTAGGTCTCATTTGCATCTGAGATGGAACCAGATGGCAACTCATTTACATGGGAGATAGAGAGCAGAACACCCAAAGCAGAGACTGCAGTGAATTCTGGGATCAGAGAAGCAGGGGAGCACTGCACGATGGGGAATCTGTGCTCCAAATGCTAATTAACCCATGTTTACACACACCTAGCTCAGCATTTATCAGACCAGTTCTAATCTAGATTTACAAAGGACTCCCCGCCCCCCCTCCCCACACACACACACCTCTAAGTTTAATAGGCATCTCGGGCTGTACATTCCCCGGTCCCACTATGGGAGGCCTATTTAAACTTGATTGACTAAAACTCGGTTGCCGGGTTAGAGAATGCTGAGGCAAGAGACCGAGTTCAGAGCAGGTACGGTCAACATTTGAACAATGGTAAAGGGGGTCATCACAGCATCCAACCTGTTGGAGCCCTGACCACAAGTGTTGTCATAGTTTCCCCGGGACAACTGGTGGAAGTCCTCCCACCCAAAGGTTATGAACACTCCAATAATTGCCTTAAGTCTGTTAAAAGACTATAGTAAGGTCTGGAAAAGTCATGCTAAGCTGAGGCTTGTTCACAAGTAAAAATCCAAAACCCTGATGCTGCAGGCTATCTATTGTTTCTGAAGAAACCATGAGATATCCCATCAGCATATCTGCTATCCATAGGAATCTCAAACTGGCTCCCAAGTGTCTGGTTGCTCCTTAACCTTATGTGTTTCCTGATTATCAATCAGTTTCTTGAGATGTTCCAAACCAGATAACCCCTTGTCAAGAGAAAAGACAATGATTTACACTATTGAGAATGCTTTGAAGAAGCTGAACTGAGGGTATAAAAATCTGCAAAAAGCAGCAGTGTGTCTGCTTCAAGAGGAGAACTCTCTCTCACACCACCCACTGTTGTTCTCGGAATGCTGGAAGAAACAGACCGTCTCCCTTCAAGGATTGTGCTAGGAACTTTACCTGTCAGCATTGAAACCCGAGTGTCTAGAACTGGTGAGATCCTAGCGCTCGCGCTCTCGCTCTCTTTTCTCTCTCTAGGCATAAATTTCTGAACCTGAAATGTATTAGTTAAGCTTGAGCTAAGTTTCCCCAAATACTTAATGAAACCAGGGTAGTATTGTAAACGTTTGTGTTTGTTTTTCCTTTGCATGTCTATTACTACTAGTACCATTATATATGTCATGTACTTAGCAATAAATAACTTTTATAGTCAAACTGGTAGTAACTGGGTATATTTTTCCTTCTCTACTTCTCCTTCCTCACTTGCTCTGCAGCAATGCTTCATTTACCTAAGCTAAAGATCCCTGTGAAGCCCCAAATACTGTGGGGTCTGCTCATCAAAAGGCTAAAGATTGGAACACGCTGAGTTTGAAACACATAAGGTGATCAGCTAAACTAAATAGTTTGTACCCAGGTTCAGTGAAGCTTAAGATCATGTTTGACCTTGACCAAAATTAGAGCAGCTATGGCAGATTAAACCTAAGTTAAAAACTTATGTCGACACTAGCATTAAAACTCAACTAAGTTTTTTTCTATCTTCTTTATTCAGCTGCCAAGCCACCTTTATTTTTCTAACTCTGTCCCTAACCTCCATCATATCTCTCAAGTGTATGTAATAAAAAAAGACATCCATCTTTGTAGTCAAAAGTTATCTACACTCCAAGCGAAACTGCGACCTTACTTTATTTATCTAAAAAAATAATGTATAATAAAAATGATGTAATTGAAAATAATATTATGCTATAGGAAGGAATCCCATAGTATTTGAAAATTCTGGCACAAATTATTTTTGCTACCCTCCCCCAGTTTGGCTCTATCACATTAGGAACTATGTTTGTTGGTAGTTTGTTGACAGATTTGATTTCCTTCTTCTACAGTTGTGCACATGCTGGAAAGCTCATCTGCCAAGGCTTGGAACCAGTCTAATAGCTATGATGGCTCATGGAGATTAACAGCAGCCACTCATTAACTCTCATAGTTCGTTCCTGTCTGACTGAAGTCTAAAGCTTGCTCGCTAATACAGACACAAAATGACAATACAAAATGCAGGACAATGACTATGATGTGGTTCACAGAAACTACTGTAAAGTTATGATTACATTGCATAAAGGAACAAGTCATAAAAGGGCATTCCCATCCTGCCTCAAACCTCAAAGACAGGAAATACAGCTGGAGAGCCTTGCAGCACACTTGAAAAAATCCAGTGAACTCTACCTATGAAACTTTACAATATATATTTTACAGAAGTGGGACAGTCACATACACGCTGCAATGTGGGAGTTATACAATTGCTAACGTAGGTCAAAAAATACAGCAGTAACGTCACATATTGTCAATACTTTTACAATACTTTTGTTGTTGGTTTAGATGGGTTGGGCTTTTACAATGAATGATGTTTGTACATTTATTGCTAATGAAACTGACGTGCTAATACTGTGCTCAGCCAGGCATAATCTCACAATGTACCAACTTCCACACACAGCTCTGCCAATTCAATTCAATCCTGAGTTGTAAGTCCTGTTATTCTACTCCTTTCTGAGCATGGGCTGCCAACTGTGTTAATATGTGCCAAATATTTAAGATATAGATTTAATGTTTTCAGACATGTATATATAGGGCCTTGTTACACCTTACACTGTGAGCCACACAAATATTGATCTGTGGTGTTAGTGCTAGCTCAAGCTTGAAGCAGTCACATACAAGCCAGTAGGGGTCTGGAGGAATGAAAGGTAAGAATCCTTACTGCCCATTTCAGGCTTCCCTTCTCCCCCGCCCCTCAAGGTTCCACCCTGCCCCCTCCACCCGCACCTACTCGTAGCTGCCTGGCTGGCTGTCCATGGAGAGCAGGAAGAAAAGGGGTAATCTGCCTGCCCAGCCACTGCTGCTAGGCTGCTGATCTTCTTGGGACAGCCTTCCCATAGAGGAGCAGTTGCAGCAGACCAGGAAGGCAGGTTAAGCAGTAGGGGGAGAAGAAACAGTGAGTGGGGATCTGGGATACTGGGGAGGGCAGGGGGAATGAAGTGACCAGCAGGGGAGGGGGGGCAGGTGGGATGGAGAGTGGTTACACCTTATGCCAGAGGTGGGCAGGGGGCACATGCCGCAGAGCTTGCCCACAGAGTGTGGTACAGATGCAACAGTGGTCTTCCCTCCCTCCACCCCCATCCCACTTGCAGCTGCTTCTGCGGCACTTAGCACTGGGGCTGAGCCTCTCCCACCCAGAGCAGCCCGCATTGCACTCCCACCCACACCTGTCACATCCACCAACAGCACCACCCCAGCCCTGACCAGTGTGTACAGCTTCCCAGCAGGACTGCCTTACACCCGCTCAGCCACCTGCAGGTGGCTGCTCATCACGATGTGTGGGTAGAGTGGGTAGAAGGCAGCTGGGAGCTGGAGCTGGAACTCTATGCACTGGGACAGGAGCTGCCTGGCTGGGTATGTGATGCACAGCACATTTCCCACAGCTGCCATCATTTTCCCATGCTACCTGCTTCCCAGAGCAGTGCCACAGGGGCAGGAGGAGGAGGAGGAGGAGCTGCTGGAGGTGCAGGGGAAGCAAGAACTACCCAGGCAGCTGCAGCTACAGTAGCAGCAGCCCCACTGGGAAGCTGTGCATGCTGGCTGGGGTTAGGGTCAGTGCCAGGGCCATGGCAGTGCCATCAGCGGGCATGGGATGGGTGCAAGCAGTAGCGCAGTGCAGGCTGCCCCAGTCAGGGTTCAGCCCCATGCAGAGCACCATGGGGGCAGGCAGCTATGGCCTGGATACAATCAATTGGTGGGCTGTATCTGGCCTGTGGGCAGTATTTTGCCTACCCCGCCTTAGTCCAACATGAGCGAGGTAACACAGATCAAAGATAATCCTGCCCTGGTGTTCTGTAACTTTGAGAGGCATAATGAGTGCTTAAAACCAGTTTCAGGTGTTAATGTGCAGATAATCCAGGTGCTGCCCAAAAGTAACAAGGCCCTTAGACTGTGATCTTTCTGGAGCTGATTGTGTTCTCTACTGTAAACTTGACAATGTTGAGTCTGCTCTCAGCATTTAAAAGCATAATAATGCATATCTGACAAACCTGCCCTGTGGCTGGCGGGATAGGAAGCATTTGTACATGGAACGTTTCCTCTTAGAATGCAGGTGGACTGACAACACTATTTCCTTTGAGACTTCATTCTATTTTTTTCCTAAATTGGCCAGTTTCTTCCACAGCCAAGAATATTCACAGTTTTCTGTTTGCAAATGACAAAATCAACTAGGGCTGAGAAAGGAGTTTAGAAAGGATATAGCTCTACTGGGATTACTATAAAGAGGGAGAAAAGAGCCAAATTAGCCAAGTGTGTCATATGATCCATGCACATTTTATGCCATAAAGTGGTGCTCTGAAATATGCAGCAACCTGAGAATTTTGACAATATTTATACAGCATTGGAAAGGAGACCCAAATATAACAGGCATATATTTTCAGAGTGCTTTTTTTAATTTATGCACAATATTTTGCTTTTTTCTTTTCAGGTTTGAAACCATTATAACAATTTTCAGAACTTGAAGGAAAACAAAACTGGTCTTTACCAAAGTCACTAAGGTTTACAGAATCAGGAAGTAATAAAATAGCTTTCCAATAAAATTATAATCTAATCTTGCATATTGACCAACAAAAACAGATCTTATAAATTTATAGTATATAACATAACAGCTTAGTTCTATTTTACTACACCAAATGTGCCTGCTTTTTGGTGATTTTTAAAGCAAAAAAAATTCCATAAACTATAATACAAAAATTCAGTTTGAGAATTAAACATTAAGGCAGTAATTTCCTGAAAGCCTACCTTGTCAACAGAAGATAGGTAGGTAAGTATTTATTTTTCCTTCAAGTTAAAGCATAGAAAACCCAAAATCTATCTTAAGAAAAATGGCTTTGGTCACATAATTTGCAGTAAAATAAATAAATCCTGAGTTATTGTTAGCTGTTCATGAAGCATAGCCTTGGCATCACACTTACATTATAAATCTTCCCCTAACAATTAGAAACTAACTCAGTAGTAGTTTGCTATCTTTCATGTTCCCCTTAGGCAAATATAGTAAAATCTCACTGAAGATGAATAATTGCTGCACGTTAATCTAATCTGAAAATGTTTTGTTATACTGAATTATCAACATAAATTTCATAGGTTCAATTTGACACTTGAAATGAGATCAGGATTGATAGCATTTTAGCAAGACTTTCTTTTGTTGTTGACTTCTTATTTTTCACCTTTTCCTGGAGGAATATGGAAAACAGTGTTCATCGCTTAGAAAAGACAATATTCTTTATACCTTGTATGTTAAAGTGGATGCATTGAAGGAACCAGAAGAGGAAACTGAAGGATCTTGAGAAAGTCCAAATAACACCCCACATTAAAAATGGTGGTAGTATATGTATGCCCAAGTCATATCATTCTATCTAATCCAAATGTTTTCAACAGATAATTTTGAAGTTAAATTGCATGTCATAAAAATTTACACCAAAAATTGGTGTAAAATTATAGTTTAGTGATTTGTGTTCAAAATTCCATTCACTGTGCTCTAGAGGCAGAGCACAGCCAGCTGATCGGGATTCAGGACCTCCCCAAAGAAATCAAGAATAAAGATGGGTATAGAGTTCAGATATCCTGACATTCAATCCTGTTATTTCATTTCATAGATATCATAGAAATCATAGAAAGTAAGGACTAGAAGGGACCTCAAAAGATCAAGTCCAACCCCCTGCTCTGGGCAAGAATACTGCTGAGATCCCAGCAAGGTGTCTGTCCAGTCTCCCTTGAAGACTTCCAAGGTTCATTATTTCCTTTGCCTTCAGATCTCTAGCATAACAGCTTCTCCAAAGCAACCATGGAAGCTTAACCTTCCAATCATTTAAAAGTAGAGTGAACAATGGATTTACACACAATAAGGAATAATCCAGATCTTGCATGACAACAAGGTAGATAATTTACTGCAGTGGTTCTTAACAGGGATCCACAGCCCTTGGGGGGTCCACCCAGCCCTGCCCAACATAGGGAGGAGCCACCTTGGCCCCAACAGAGCTGAGGTGAATCCAAAGGGAAGGGGCCATCTTTTGGGCAGCACTGTAGATAAATGGGAAAGGCTTCCATGATGCTGCTGCTCAGATGAGTGGGGCCCCAGGGCTCCCCACAGCCAAGCTCCACCCACTGCACACAGGGTCATGTGGGCAAGGCTGGCAAAATGAGCCTGTCCTCTCCCACTCAGGGAGCAGTGGTTGCTCCAGGGTGGGGGCCTCAGGAAAAAAAGGTTGAGAATCCCTGATTTACTGGATCTTTTCAATTCCACTGCCTACAATTCTTGATATTAAATAGTTTATTTAAATAAAGAATCTTGCAAAACATATTTTTAAAAGTTAGCACTTCCTTCGAATGTAGTAAAATAGAAAGAATTAGAAGCTTCTTTTTAAAATGGAAAGATTTGAGATAAACATAAATACATAAAACAAAACATCTTCATTATGGCACTGCACTATGCACCCGAAATGAACGGTTTCTCCCAGTAATGCTGCTGCTTCTGAAATATAGTAGGGTTACATTTTTTTCTGGGATTAACATAGAAAATGAAGAATGTATGGGATTTGACAGGGTAGTCACCAAGATCAATCATTTTGATGAGTCTCCCTTCCTTAATAATTATATTGTTAGTTCTACCCTCTGAAATAAGGGCAAAATATCAAAAAGTATTTAACATGGCACTTTAGTTGTTATATAGGTTCAAAAGAACAGTTTTTGAAAACCCTGCTAACTGCTTCTGATCCTAAAAGCCCTTGGCTAACAAAAGTTTATGCTATATTTACCTAGAGACCTAAAATTCTGCTACCCTATACCCAATGCTTCCATGATCTTAACTGGATTTAGTGTCTGGTAGTCTCCCATGTTTCAGTCTATTTTAGGTTCATATACTAGGCCCCTTAGAAGCCCAATCCAGTAGGCCTCCTCTGAGCATTCCTAACACATACTAGAAGCACTTAGTTCAACATAGAGATTAGTGACCATGACCCTTTCAATCAAAATGCAGTTGAATGAAGATGAAAGGAAAGATAGTGATGCCACCCAACTTGTCTATAAGGCAAGTGGTTGAAGCAACTTGCCTAGGAATTGGAGATCTGTTTCTAGGTCCTCCTTAATCTCCTAAACCCACATCTCTTTCCTCCCAAAAGAATACCATAACTACCAAGCTGGAAGCAAGGTTGGGATGTGGTCATGCTCCACTTCTCCACTTAAAACTGTACCTCTGGGCAGAAAGTAATGCAAGGTTTATTAAGGCAGGAGGAGGGAACAAGAAAAAGGAAGCATGATACCATAACCTAGCACCAAAAGCACTTCTGAGTTCTGGTCCCTGCTCCAAGGACTGCTTTTTGCATTACAGAGCCACTGCATAAAATACATAAAGAAAAGCAGGGACCCTAGGGACATGTGCAAATGTTCATATCTAACAGTAAGAAATTCTGCAAATTTTTTACTAGCAGAAAATTAGAAGCTGGAGCATACGTATGTTTCAGCCCCCTGGCTGGAGGACTACACAGGTGAGCACCAGAGGGTTGCTCCCTGCGCCACCCATGTCCTTAGTGGAGCTCATTACTTGAGGCAACCTGTCCTGTCCCTTGCTTGGAAAATAGGCTATCCATAGGCAGGCCCCCAACATTTAAATTGCCTCATGCATAGCCTGTCTGGGCTGCACATGGGGTGATTTAAAGCCAGAGGCACAGAGAAGTGGTGCTGCCAGCATCCTTGCCCCTGGGGCCTGGTTCCCTGGCTTCTAAATTGCTGTATGTGCTGCCCAGCTGATTCCACCCAGAGGTGGGCAGGGTGGGAGAGGGAGAAAGGGGGACAAGGGATATTTCTCCCAGGGCTGCCCAAATTTGGGCAGCCTTGCAGCTGCAGGAGAATTGTTTCTCGCTCCCTGCATGCCTTCTGGTAAAATGGGAGGACTGCACTGGGTGAGGGCTCTTCTCCTGCTGTAGGAACCCTCCAAGGGCTCCAGGAGGGTTTCTGGAGCCAGCTGATTGGTGAGATGGGCAGGTGGGGGCATTCTTCCAGGACTGAAAAACCAGGAAGCCTCCAGCCATAGGCACACATGCCTCCCCCTGATCACTCCTTTAGGTCCCAGTTCTCATGGCTGGAACCCCACCTCAGGTGATTGGCAGGACAGGGGCAGGGTCATCAAAGGGCTCCCTGACAGCTCACCTCTGCCAGGATAGACTGGGTGTCAAGTAGGGCTGTGTGACGCTTCACTGGCTGTTTCGTTTCAATGCAGTTTTGACTCGTTTCGAGCTTGAAACAGTGAAATCGAAACAAAACAAAGGGCTTCAAAATTGCCTCAAAACAAAATGAGGCCGGCTGAAATGTTTCAAAAGTTTCAAAACATTTTAAGTTTTGAAGCAGCAGCCAGGTGGTGGGAGGCAGGGGAGAACCAGGGCTGAGGTCCGAGCTGCTCAGCAGCCCCATGTGGCTCATCCCGGGGGGAGCACAGCCCTGGTTCTCCCCGCCTCCCACCACCGGGCTGTGCTCCATTGGGCTGGTGGAGCCAATGGGAGATCAGCGCCAGCTCTGCCCACCTCCCACTGCCGAGCTGCGCTCCAATTGGTTATGCCAGCCCCATGGAGCTCAGTCCAGTGGCGAGAGGCGGGCAGAGCCAGTGCTGCACTCAGCCTCCTGCCACTGGGCTGAGCTCCATGGGGCTAAGAGCTGCTGGGTGCTGAGCCCGGTGGAGGGAGGCGGTGTGCAGCCCTGGCGCAAGGTTTTTCTCCCAACACAAATGGAACATCTGTACATAACCTAGGACTTCTCTTTTACAAAGAACCTTGTATTCTTTCTTTCAGGCCCAGGCAAATCCACTAACCACTAAGCTATTGGATTGAAGGTTGACAGCATCACAGTGGCCGCCTCCATTTCTGAACATGTTTTAAGACAAAACAGTAAAACAGTCCCATGGTCACAAAGAAATATTTTTTGCACCAGAATCCAGGAAATAGTTCTCAGTTTCACACAAGTACCTAAGTCCAGAAAACAAACACAACTTCAGGCACACCCTTGCGTTTAGTATTTTTTATTGGCTGGTTTAGACTCTCCCCTGGTCAGTGTACTGGCTGTAGTGAATCCCCTACTGGAGTGCCTAATTCAGTCCATTCCTCTCTATGAAATTTAAGCACCCAACTCTTAAAACCAGAGCTAAATGTATTAAATTTAGGCATTACCTTATCCAAGTCCCTTTTTGGAACTAGATTTTTGCACCTGATTCACACATTTAGGCACCTAATTCCCATCCCTTAGGGACCTTGAATTTATTTCAATAGGAACATAACCATCTAAATCATCTAAACACCTTCGCCAATCTGAGTTTAACTGCATACAATTGTACTTGTCAGCAAGACACAAAACGTTCAAGTCATTTTTTTCTAAACTGTGGTAGGCAAAAACATCAAGATGGCTTTCATTATGATAACTAATAAGCAGGGATCCGGGTTTTCCATTTCGCACAGAAAAACAGAGTAAACAGACTAAACGGCAGATTTTGCCTTTTACCAGAGGCAAACATGGATTTCTCATTTTACCAGAGAAACCTGGAGAAGAGGATTGAAGCCCATTTAGGGAGAGAGGGAGCTGTGCAGGGCTGGGGCTCCTGCCCAGTTGGGTGGGGTTTGGGCCCCAGAACCACAGTGCGTGGCTGCAGGGCCACAGTGAGGAGCAGGACAGGGCCACGGTGGTTTGTCTGGGGGAGGGGGAGAAGGAGGGCCAGTTCCCCAGGGCCATGTGCCCTCCCAGGGGGCAGAGGGAAACTGCACCCCCCAGATCTGCCCCAGACCTGTGCCCCCTGCTCACTGCTGTTCCCTGTCGCCCTGCTTTCCACACACACCCCAGCCCCACCATGGCCCAGAGTGGCAGAGAGTGGATAACCTCCTCACTGCTTCTCACCCCTCCGCTGCCCTGGCGATGCACTTCCTGTGTGTGGGACTGCAGCGAGGTCAGTGGTGTGGGGCTGCACCCCTCAAAGCAGCAGCAGGCACAGAGGGTGGGTCACCAGGGCAGCAGGGGGGGAGCTTGCACCAGCGAGGAATCCCGGTGTGGCCCCACTTTCCCCAGCCACGCCAGGTCATGCCCACCAGCTCTGGGGGCAGGGTGGAAGCTCAAGCCCACAGCCTGTGCCTGCCCCAGAGACAGATCTGGGGGTGTGGGTCTCCCCTGCTCCCCAGGAGTGCACACAACAGTGGGGAACTGGCCCTCCCCCAGGTGAGCCACCCATGGCTCTGTCCTGCTCTCAGCTGGGGCCCTATTGCCTCACATTGAGACCCCAGGCTCCAAGCCCCACCTGGCTAGGCAGCAGCCTCAGCCTGCACCTGCCCCTGGTACAGATCTGGGGGGACATGGGTCCCCCCTGCCCCCTGGGAGTGCACTCAGCAATGAGGAACTGCCCTGCCCACGCCCGCAGCAGGGGGGAGCAGGGGCAGGGGGATGAGGACCCAGGTCCACACCTCTGGCAGCTGGGGGCACCTTCCAGCAGGGCTGGGGAAGCAGGGGCTGTGGGTTGGGGGGGGCCTTTAATTTTAATCATGAATTTTGGGGGTTTTAACAGAGAATTTGTGGGGGGGGGTTAGCAGACAATTGTTGATGTTTTAATCAGGGAAAACCAGGATCTCTGCTAATAAGATACACCCCAAAAATAATTATTAACTTAGAAGTTCCACCATTTCTTTAGATTCCCACTTGTCTCTATTTTAATAGAAAAAGGTGAGATTAAATTAATTCCCATATAAACATGAGACTGGCAGAAAACATTTTAAACTAGAAAATACAAAGGTATTGTATAAGGTTGTCTACATAGCTCTGGCAAGGCAATAAAATCCTACAGGGTTTCCACATCCTTAATCCTAAACCTTCCATTTGTGATAAACTGTGTTGTGATATTTCAATATGCAAAGGCATAGAATAAAATGACACCACATTTGTGTTTTAAAATGATGATTTTGAAAAGAGCTAAGTAGTCTCTAGACCTATGAAATAGGAGGAGAAAGACCAGGAGAAGCCAGCAGACAGCAAAAATGCTTCAAGAAAGGTTAGCTTGATTAGAAGACTATCAAAACCTTTAAAAAGGAAAGATGATTGTTAAGACCTGTGGAGTAAATACTAATGAACTATTAAATCAATAGACTGTACTATGGACCAGCAATCAAAGCAGAGTACTTCTCTCTTGGTTAGAAAACAAGCTGTCCTCCTTAACACACACACATGTCAATTTTGGGGGAAAGATGAATGTTGTATCCAAGAAAATACAGCATTATGCAAATTCTAATATAAAATACTGCTCAAGCATTCAACTTACGGGTTTAGAAAAGAACACATGACAATACTAACATAACTAGAGTGGGGCTAGTAGGGCACCAATTTAGAAGGGGTGCCCACAGCATCCTGCAGTCCTGCAGCACTCCATATCTCTGTTCTCAGATGGTTAATTTCACCCATGCCCTCCCTGGCAGTCACCAACGTCTCTGCCCCAGGTGCCAGAATTGCTAGTTACTTCTATACACAATAATAAAGCCAAATAAACCTCCGGCAGCATCTGAAAAGAAAAGTTAATATAGTAATATGTATAAAATAGGTAGGGAAACAACTTAAGCATATATACTAAATTTACTGAAACTACTGAATGTGTACCCCAAATAGGAACCAATGGTGGGGGAACTAAGAGAAGGAAAACATATCAGCATCCACTAAAGTATCCTGTTACTAACAGAGAATTCATCAACTGTTCCTATTCATTCTTTCCTACAGTAAAACAGAACATTTAATTAAACTAAAAAGTAGTGCTGTCAATTAATCGCAGTTAATCTGTGCGATTAACACAAGAACCAATTACCACATTAATTTTGTTAACGTATTAATCACGCACATGGTTTTAGAGCCTGAGCCCAGGCTCCTGTCCACCGCCATCACCGCCGCATCCAGGCCACCCAGTAGGGCAGCAGTGGCAGTGCAGAGGAGCCACAGGGCAACACAGGCTCTGGGCTGCTGCAGCAGGAAGGGGTGGGGAGGGATGGCACACACACACACACACACACACACGCGCGCACACACACACACACACGCTAGAGGTGCACCAATATATTGGTGTCATATCAGGATGCCACATGCAGGCATGAAGCCACAGCATGCATATATATTTGAATAGTTACCATAATACTATTCTGTGTCAGATTTGTGTGTGGGGCAGAGGCAGACTGTCCACTGCAGGCTGGGGCTCTGCACCCTGCTGCCTTTGCTCCTGGAGCTGTGCAATGCCATGTTGTGCCTCCTGCTGCCAGGCAGGCAAGGAACACATGGCCAACATGCGGCTCCCAGGGCAAAGGCAGCAGGGTTCAAAGCCCAAGCCCACAGTGGGCAGTCTGACTCTGCCCCACACACAAATCTGGGGGGCACATGCTCCCCATGCCTCCCTGGGGAGTCTGTGCAGCAGCTGGGAACCAACCCACCCATTCCCCTGGACAAGACTTCCGTGGCTCTACCCCATGACCCACCCTAGCCCTGGCCCTGGGGTCCCATCCACCCCAGCTCCTGCCCCTGCCCCACTCCCTCCCTCACTGTGGAGGCCTCGATCTATGCCCCTACCTCTTACCTCTCCCCCTTCCCCTTCCTCTCCATAAATTTATCTACTGGGTGCTACTCTACCCACCATCAAGCTACATTCCTGTAAGGTTACCATATTTCCATTTTCAAAAAAGAGGACACCTGTGTTGTGTGTGTGTGTGTGGGGGGGGGGGATAATATGATTGTGCAGGGGGCAGTGATATGCCCGTACCCTGCCCCTGCCCCTTGATCCCAAGCCACAGCCCCACCCCCACCCCCCAGCCCTGCTGCTGTCCCTCACTCCTGGCTCACAGTAACCTGCATCCTGCCAAGGTGTGTGGGGGTCCTGCAGGGACCTCCCCTCCCCAGGCTCCAAACCCCACACACACCCCCACAGCCCCCCACACCTTCACAAATTCCCCCCCATACACCCTCTAACCATACAAGGTACCTACATAATTTTGCATAGTTTTGAGTTTTTCTGTGCATTATTTTGAGTTTTTAGCTGGGCCATTAAAATCACAATTAATTGCAACTAATTCTTCTAATCGTGCAACTAATCATGATCAAATTTTTTGATCATTTGACAGCCCTACTAAAAAGCATGACACTAAGGTGAACAGAAGGAAATATATAATATACATATATAATCAACAGAGAAATAATTGACACAGAATAGTATTGTGGTAACTATTCAAATATATATTAGACATTTATATTACCAGCAACAATGCCATTATAATAGTCTACAAATATTTACAGGAGGCATCTATCCTGATCATTCAGAGTAGGCATGCTAAAGCCTCCTTTGACTTCAGTAAGCACTGGTTTAGGACCCGCTATTTACCATATAGGTCAGGCTGAGGCTGTCACTTCTCCCCATGTCATACACCTAATACGTATTATGGGATTTATGGCTTCCTTTGTAATACTTGGCATAGGCATCCTGTCTTAGATGTTCTCCAAAATAAATAAATGGACCAACAGGATGCTTTAGTATTGTAATTCCTATGTTCTCATGAGGCTTATTTTTGTGCATACTCAACTGCTCAACTGAAGTGAATACATCTTGAAGTAAATGAAGAATACAAGTACAACAAATTATCCAGGCAATTCTTCAATATTATTCTGGAATTACTTTTAATTATTACAACTCAGTATAGAGATATGTGATTCAAGCCTTTGTTCAGCTAATAAAAGGAACTATTTAACTTATTGCAGAATAAGTGGAAGTCACAATTATGCTTACAGTAAATACTACAATTAGGAACAATTTTATGACTCTCAGTTTCCTCACTTTCTGTGATAAGGTAACAGGACACTATATGGTTCCCAATGACCCAGGAACAACTCTTGAGCTCCGTTTTCCATCCTTTTTGCATCAACTCTCAAGAAAAAATATAGCAAATTGCCTCTGGGAAAGGCAGGATTCCTTATGCATATGTTATTGTTAAGGGAATCCAGGTCAGGGTAAGGGAATCCAGGATGCGCACGCACACACACAGGTACACACACGTACACATGCACCCCTCCCCAGAACCCGCAGCTCTCAGGAGCCCTGAGGGCAGGAAAGGATAGGGTAGAGCCCCATGGCTGAGCTCCATCCCCTGCACACAGAGGTTGAACCTAGCTGGAAGCAGCCCCTCCTCCTCACTGCTGACAGCCACATGGGGCCACCATGCACAGCCTGGGCCTTGGCAGTAGCCATAGCACCAAAGCACAAGGCTGCTGCTGGCAGGCATCCATCCTGGCTCGCCCCACACAGGTGCTTGAACCCAGGCCACCTTCCCCAGCCCATCCTCCCCAAGCAGAAGGAGCAGTGCCCAGGCCAGCTGGCTCCTCTCCTTCACCCACTGCTCAGGCCCCCAGCCTCTGTCTGTGCCTGCACCAGCCAAATCTGGGACTTTTGCTTCAATTTACACCAACCAGGTGTGATACTGGAATGGCCTGTGAAATCTGGGACTCTTCCAGCCAATCTGGGACATATGGTCATCCTATTTATGCAACACGTAATGGGGCTGAACCTATCTGACAATTTTATTTTTCATTTGTTATGTTGAGTCATTCTACAAGTTTATACTTCCCATGCCAATGTTCTAATAAATGGAACATACTAAAGAAAAACAGACTCTTTCATAAGATTTTACTTACTGAAAACATCTCCAAAGCCACTCAGATTCTGCTTCAAATCCCCCATAAGCACTCATTTCTATTGTGGTACCTACATAACATTGCTGTAGTACTCTGCAGGCAGCAGAGTAGTTATAAAACAAAAAAAAACCCAACACAAAACAATACCAAGAATGGCCACTACCAAAGACCCTCCCCGTCCCCTAAAAAACTCTATTCTTCCTGTACAAAACATATTTCTACCATTGTTAGCTAGTCCTATTCTCCCACTTTTGTTTCAATCACCCCATGTTAAAAGTTCCTTGGGTCAAAGATTGTTAGACTCAGGGTTTGTTTCCACTGCACTGATAGCTCAAACTATAGTCTGAGTTTTGCTCCTAACTTGATTCCTGTCTACACACAAAAATCTCTAGTTTTGATTATGTGGTGTTTTAAGATCAAGGTAACTGGTGTATGATTGAATCATAACTGCTCAAACTAGTAATGCAGAGAGGATCCAGCACCTGGAAAGATAACAGCCCATCAGCTGCTAAACCTATCACTCCACTAATCCTCTCCTATTTGGAATGGTGGCTTTTCTCTCTTGAAATAGGATAGCTCAATTTAGTGTACTAACTCCAGCTAAACTATGGTGAAAATAACTACTATGTACCTGTACAGTACCTAACATAATGAGGGCTTACCTTAGTTGGAGTCTCCATGTAAAGTACAAATTATAAATAATATTTAAGTTCTTCCTTCCCTCCTGATTGTCTAATCATATTTCTTCCTGTTTCAAGTTATATCATGACATATCTCATCTGTACTATAAGCTGATGTTTCTCAATTTGGGTGCCAAGGCAGCTGAGACCTTTTCAAGGGTGCTGTGGTATTGGTGCTGCTACTGGCACCGCTGCTGCTGCTGCTGCCAGTGCTATGGCCAGATGAAACTGCCCTGAAAGCCTCTGTTTCCAAGAGATGCCTGCAGAGCCAGACTGGGAAGTGGCTGTGGCAGGATCAGGCACTCCTTCCTCCCTTAGGTTACAAATCTAATGCTAGGTGCCTCCAAATACTCAAACGTTATGGAGGGGTCCCTTAAGTCTAAGATGAGTGAGAACTACTGCTATAAGCCAAATACACAAAAAGATACTACTGGCTAGATAAAAATAAAAATATACTGGTACTATATGCACTTGATATACAGTTATACTTGAAGTACTTGCTAAATATGAAAATAGGAAAGTAAATGCTTTCTGCTTCAGAAAGGCTGCAAATGCAGTTGTTATCAATTATAGTAATGTTGGAAATAACTGTCATGTGAACCTGTCAGACAATGCAAAATATACCTAGTGCCTTATCACAGAAGAAGGGAAATGTCTTTTTTCTACTGCTTTCCAGTTATCTATTCTCATAGCTTCTCCTGAGTTATTCTTTAGGTCCCTTACTGAAAAAAATGAGTTACAAAACATCAGGAAAGGTTGAATTTCAGTGTTGACTGAGTGATTCCTACTGTATGTTAAAGTAGACTATTTTATAAGATCTGTAAGACACTTTGGATATCCTTTGGGATGAAAGTTGATATATCATTACACAATTAATAAGTCTGTAGAATGCCTCTGAAGGATAAATGTACTGAGTACTTGAAATCTAAATCAGTATCCTGATTCTTTTTTATGTTTCAATACAATAGACGGAATACCTCAAACATGGCTTTCAAAGGGAGAAAATATGTAATAAAAACATCTTTCCAATAAGAGATATATTAAAAACTAATACAGTTGATCACAGGAAGTCTCCATTGGTCTTCAATCTGTTTACATAGTTTCTGAAATTCCTGGGAATGGAATTTGTACCTGACAACCTGCCACTATCTTGCTGCTTGCTGGTCTTTAGAATTAAAAGCCTCCTCTCTGCCTTCCCTTTTTCTGATGCAATTCACACACATATTGAGATAAAGCACAGGCACAAGCTGCAGAAAACCTTACATTTAGGTCATAAAAATACTGCCTAAGGGGGTGGGGATGCAGCAAGAAGTGCCATATTCTTCACCCTACCCATAAAATTCCATTTCTGCTTGACTGTATTTACTGAACACTGTTAGTCAGAACCCATTTGGATGTCAAACAACAGACAGTGTATAAGGGCAATAAAATGTATTTTCATCCTGCCATATCCTCTAATTAGCACTGATCAAAAATGAATATCCCTGTAAAATCTCTGGTTTGACATATTATAACATACAACAAAGAAATATGAATCTAGGACAAAGGATTAAACATATGCTTAATTTATTTTCTCATAAATCAAATGAAAATGCCTCTGCTTATAGAACACAAATAATATGACAACTTCAACCAGTAATTCCAACTGTCACAAACCATGGCGAGACTTGGGATTTCTAAATCAAAATAACTCCAACCCAAGATCTCCCGAGTGAACCCACAGATCTTCGGATTTTCCCAGCTGGTAAGTCTGTGGAGGGGAAGGGGCCGGGGGGCAGATCGAGGCCCCGTGGTGAGGGAGGGAGTGGGGCAGGAGCAGGGGCAGGGGTGAATGGGGCCCTGGGGCCAAGATGAGACTTCCAGGGTGGACAGGGGCCCTGCTCCCAACTGTAGCGCACACTCCAGGGGAGGCATGGGGAGCACATGTCCCCTGTGGGACGGAGGTAGGCTGCCCATTGTGGGCTGGGGCTCTGTGCCTCACTGCCTTTACCCTGGGAGCTCAGCCACACAACACCAGCGTGCTTCCTGCTGCTGGGCAGGCAGGGGATGCGCCATGTGGCCAGTGCACCCCTTGTCCCCTGCTCGCCTGATAGGTGGCAATGGCATCACACAGCTAAGCTCCTGGTGCAAAGGCAGCAGGGAGCAGAGCCCCAGCCTGCCTCTGTCCTGTGGGGGGCACATGCCCCCCATGCCTCCCCCCGGGGGTGCATGCTACAGCAGGGAGCCACACTCCTCCCCCATGCCTCTGGACAACCTGCCCTGGCCCCAGGGCCGCATTCACCTTAGCTTCTGCTCTTGCTCCACTCTCTCCCTCATCATGGGGCCTCGATCTGACCCCTCCACACCCCTTCCCGCTCTCTTCACCCCTTCCCCTCCACTTAACAGCTGGGTGCTGTCTGTGTCTCTGTCTCTGTGTGTCTGCTCCTCACTCCCAAGCCACAGCACCCCCAGCCCTGCTGCTGCCTCTCACTCCTGACCCACAGTACCCCACATCCTGCCAGGGCGTGCAGAGACCCTCCTTCCCAGGGCTCCAACCCCCACCCCCCCACACACACACAGTCCCCCACACAATACTTTGTGGGGTGTGAGGATGGGGGGTGGGGATCCCCCACACTCCACCCATGGTGCAGCAGCAGCAGCAGCAGGTGGGAGCATTCAGGGCGCTCATGTCTAGAGCAGGTACTGGCACCCGGTGGCATGTGCTTCCAGTCAGCACTGCACATTGCAGCAAGGGGTGCAGTTTGGCCAGCCCACCTCTATTGCTGGTGCTCCCTGACGTGCATGCCCCAAACACTTGTGTGGCACCAAAGGAAAGCTCCATGTGCTGGAACTGGCTGCCTGCACCATCTCCTGCTGTGCAGGTCCCAGGACTCCACAGGGAAGCAGGGGCCAGGGCTCCCCTCCACTTATGGCATAGTCACAGGATCTGTGTGGCAGGGGGCAGGAAAGGCAGCCAGCTCCAGCATGTGCAGCTTCCCTTGGTGCCCCGTAATTGTGAGGGCTGTGTGCGCATAGCGGGGAGTGCTGGTGATAGAGGTGGCCCAGCTGGGCTGCACTTGCCATGCTGTGCTCAATGAAGGAAGTGTTGGGGGTCCCCACCCCCACACCCTCCCTCACACCCATGCACTGCCCACCCAAGTTCCACAATCCCCCCCCCCCCCCCCCCCGGGGCGGGGGCGCCCGCCTGCACCCCCCCGCCGGGATGAGGGCACCGCATTGCCACCAGTCTCATCCCCACGCTCTGCACTTTCACCCAGCTGCAGCTCCCACACCTGCCACATCCGTCTACTGCCCAGGGCGAGCAAGACACTAGGGAAACTGAGCAGTTCCCCCCATGGCTGCAGCAGCCCTCCCTGGGAGATGTGTGCTGGCTGGGCTGGGCTGGGCCCTTCTACCCACAATGGTGGGAGTGAGGCGCAATAGGGTATATTGCTGGGAGGGCTGTATATGTGGGTGCTTCGCTCTTACCCTTGTGGGCAGAGGGCTAGATGGGGTATAATTAATTGGTGGGTACCACAGGCCAGATGAAAGTACTTGGTGGGCCAGATCCCACCGTATTTTGCCCATCCGGCCTTAACATATCCAAATATCCCTTTACCTTAAACACACAAAGGAATCCAGAAAAATCATATGCTGATTTATTCAGCAAGGAAAGTGAAAGCTAAGAATGAAAGGCAACTGAGAGGAGTAAGCAGATGAAATCGAATTCCAAATTTTGACATTCAACCAAATATAAAAAGAACAAAATATTTTAAACAAAACCTAACACCCCTTATTAGTTTAACCTTTTTTGTAAAGATAGTATTTTAGATCAATATGTAAATCGAGTTTCTCAATTGCAAGAGACTTGAATATTGGAATTGCTCCGCTATTCAACAAAACATTACCACCAGATTCCTATTTTCTATCCAACTAAAGTTATTAAATTTCAAAAAGGGCATATGGTTTGATTCTTCTCCCACTGAAGTCAATGGTAAACCCTCACTGATTTCAGTGGACCAGTATAAAAGGGGGAAAAATAGCCAATGTGTCCCTTGGTTAAGCAACACTGTTACTTTCAACAGAATTTGATTCTGATGCAATGCTGTCTGAGCCTTCAGACAAACAGACACAAAGAAAATATCCAAACAGGTATAAGCTACCTCACTTAATACACTGGGGCAAGTTAATGACCTAGAAGGGATTCTGTCTTCTCAAAGGACTCCCAAGAAAGAGACTCCTGTTAAAATTCAGTTAATGATTTGAAGGGGGAGGTCTGGTCTGAGTTCCTACCTCTGACAGGAGGAGATACATTACAAGCAGGGAAAACAGATCTCCACAAGTCCAGAAATTTGGTAGTGTAGGAATGGTGGCAACTTTAACTGTCATGGCTCTAGGTGGGAGCCATGGCAATAAATGTCATCACTACTCCCACACTGCCAAATTTCCAGGTCCCTAGGGAGCCCACCAGCTGGATGATTTGGCCCTGTGCACTGGATTGGGCAGTCTGTGGCCCCAGAATCAATGCAGAGGGTTGGTCTTGGAGCTAATGCACAGGGTTCGACCCAACACCTGGCTCCAGAGCCAGCACATCAGGTCTGAACTGTGATGTGGCCAGCATAAGGCCCTGAACCTGGTATGCAGTCCTGGATTCAGTGTGCCAGGTCTGATCCAGCACATGGCCCCAGAGCCAGTGTGCAGTCCTGGAATCAGAGCACTGGAGCTAGTATGTGGGGCTGAAGTTGGCATGCAGCCCCAGCCACAACATGCCAGGTCATTCTGCAGGCCCCATCTGGCAAGCTGGGCTGGCAGCAGGCTTGAGAGCAAGCTGCTGTGGTATCACATATTCAACTTACGGTTTCTAAGTGCAGTTAAAATGAAACTTTCAAGCAGTTTAGCACATCTTAAAAGTCCTCTTGGTGTTGTAAAGTTGTTCCCTTTTAGGGGAGGGTTATCTCCTAACACATACCCATTTTAGTAGGTCACTACATTCCAATGATTTGCAACTGTTGCAAGTGAACATGTCACAAGGCCCTCAATTACCAAGAAGGATAATCTTTTTTTTTTCAGGCTATCCTTCCAAAACAATATGCACACTATATGTAGGGATATGCTGTATGGAAAAAATATGGTATCTACCTAGAGCAGTTACTAGACTAGATTGTGGACAGGAAGGGAGAAAAAAACTACTGAGTAATTCATATGAGCCCAAAACCTAAAGCTAGTTTTGTACAAGTGAAATGTGTTAACTGCTACCATGGCCCTTATGCAAAAGAAGACTTCTTCTGTCCAAAACATAATATGCAACAAAATTTGTTATACCTACAATCAACTTCACATCCCTAATATTTAGTAATAAGTATATCAAACATATGCTGCACTACGGTGAGATTTATCAGATATTATAGTCTCGTGGGATG
>NW_005842066.1:2456066-2459427 GCF_000455745.1 Alligator sinensis | reverse complement strand
TTTCCCTAAGGAGACTGTTTTATGTAGGCAGTTGCATATCAATATACTCTACCTCACTAATTTCTCTGAATTGGAAAGTCAGCACTTGTTGAAAAGAGTTCATTCAGCCAGAAAAGCTAATATCCTGAAAACCTTAGATCAGGGATATCATTGGACTTTCTTAAAGAACTGTAATGGTATCACATTTTACACTGCAAGTCAAGCACACATATAATTGCTTTACAATTGTTTAAACAGATGAGGTTACCCATTTATACAAAAATCAGTAAGCAGATAGCATAAACTTCATTTTTATCACTTGTAATGTCAGTGCATTGTATTTTAATGTACTCTATCATACAGCCCCAACATACAGCCATCTCTTTAAGCTGTTGATTCCCCTGTCACTGTCATATATTCATATATTATAGCTGTGTATATATAATGAAAATTGAAACAGCCAAAGTCACTATATTTTCCAAAAATTTAAGATAGGTTTTCTACAACCAGGAATTATAGTTAAATGAAGTAACACAGATCATAATTTAGAGAAAATTATGCAGTTCAATAGACCATGATTTCAATAATATGTCCCTCATGAGTTTTATTCACCTGAGCATACATATTGTACTGGTGTTCCAAAAATATGTTATATTGGTGGGGGACCTGGTACAATGCTGTTAGCTGCAAAAGAAAGATTTAATTTCACAAGGTTGCCAGGCAGCAGAGAAATGCGTAATACTTTGTTCATTGTTTCACCAGGTGTTAACATTGTTGCTCTCTACTAATTAATCAATTTCTATTCCTTCTGCTTTGTTTTGGTTGGTTTTGGGGTTTTTTCCATTTCTAATCTAGTGATTCCATTCTTTTTCTGAGGTGACCACTCAGCAACATCTAGTTCCCACTTCTGGCATAAACCCAATCCATACAATTAAATTTCACTGGGTTTTCATTCAGTCAGTGGCATAACCAGGGGTAAGAAAGGAGTGCACTAGTTCCAGGTGTTGAGTTAGAGGGGACACAAGAACGGAGGCCACCATTGTCAAGAGTGCAAAAGTTGCTTGTTACACCTCTGCTTTGAGAGCTGTAAGCCATATAATGCCTTTTTTTTTCCTGTATGTTGTATATGGAGCACTTCACTATTCTAATTTATCATCACCCTGAATAACCAGTCTAGGGATTCACTGTAGGATGTTGCTCGTCAAAAATCATCTACAAAACGGAAGGAGAAGTTGGACTGGTATCCTGTTTATGATGGGTCTTATGTATTCTATTTCAATTCTGCTGAATCACTCCGGTTAGAGAGGAATTAACCTCTGCATTTAGAAGACCAGATCCATGCAATTGGCTAAAGGATTATCTATGCAGAGATATTCAGCAAATTTCTTCTAAATTAACTAAAGGTGTAATTTAAAGTGCTTTAGTTAACATACATGAATTAATTATATAGACACTCCCATTCAGAATTAAAACTCAATTAAACTCAAATCACTTCTAAGGTAAATTAAGATAAACAGAATTAAAGCCACTATAATTCTAGATAATGTCCTCAGAGGAATGTAATTAAGTTTACATAATCTACTTTGATTTAATGTCTTCAGTTGTTAGGACTAACTTTTCTGAGTGCCCCTCTGTAGATACACCATAGAAGAAGCAAATAGCAGGCATTTTAAAAAAAGGCACAATAATTTCCTCCTTGCCATCACACATGGTTTATTTTTATTAAAGAAAAGATCTTTCACCCACCACAATTGTTTTTATTTTAACAATATACCAACCCAATCTGTCAAAAAGCAAGGAATCACTGCCACCCAGAAATTATGAAATTGGCTTTAGTAATAATTCAGAGGTTCTTTTGTTTGGTTTCTAGTTTTTGAGCCTTCAGGTTTTCTATTTTTTCTCTATGAGGACTAGAATTTAAAAATTAAAGCTGAATTTCACACCTAATCACTTGCCTTAAAAAGCTAGTTTGTGAGGAAAAAGTTATCAGGTATCATGGAACTCATGCTAAAACTGCAAGGGCTGAAGACTGACTATACAACTAATGCTGCTGCAACTGGAGCCAACCACTGACTGGAGGCTTACAATTTTTTCCAGGAGAGTTCCACCTTGCCCTGGAGCTTCTGCCTTTATAGCCACATCCCACATTCTCACATAACAATAGTGGCCATTGAGCACAATACTCCCTGATTGTGGCCCTGGCCCAGCACAGCCACAGGCATGCAGGGCTGTGGGCATTCAGGGTGCATCAACACATTTAAGTAATGCACATTAAATCTAGTACCTCCATTGTGAGGTACTAGAAAAAGGCATATTCGACTATTTTAATGTGCATTAGCTAAAAAACATAGTTTTTCTGTGATGGTTTAGTGTGCATTAAAATAGGCTAATGCACATTAAAACAAATGTGTTGATTTGCCCTCAGACTTCAACTTGCCAGTGCAGGGAGAGGCTTCTCCTGCACTGACACACAGAAAGAGGGTGATTAGGATCTCATTCCTCCAAAATTGTGCCTCCTATTATGCACGTGACATGGCAGGAAGCACAATTGTTGGGATAGGGGATCAGATCCTATGGCATCTTTAAATGAATGTTTGCTAGGGGCTCTACATAGTTATCTAAGAGCTGAATATCTGATATGAAGCCTGTAAACAGGTTGCTTAGCCCAAGGGTTTCAACCTTTTTATGCTGAAGACTGGCAAACCACAGACCAGAAGCAACTGCAGACCAGCAAACTGCAGACCAGCAGTGACCAGCATATTGGAGGCAGGTAGCCAACACTTTTTTATACTTATTATAAAAAAGGGTTGACTGCCAGTCCACAGTCAGCCTGCGGTTTGCCAGTCCATGGTCACTTCCCGTCTGGCAGCCAACCCTTCATGGTCTGGGAACGAGCCATGGCCCAGGAGTTAGGAACCCCCAGCCTAGCCTATCAGTTTCTACAGGCAGGTTTTGTTACCTAAGAAGCTCAGTCATCTCATCAGCCAGTCAGTGGGATTAGCAGAATGGAGACCAAAGGGGAGGATTTTAAACTGCTACAGCTCCCAAGGCACTGTGAATGCTATTAGCTTTGAGGACTCCACAGCAAGAGAGATTTTCCAGTATCCCTTCATGAAATCCAAGGTTAATGTATATTTGGCCTTCCCCAGCCATTGTAATAATTCACCAACCTGAGGCATCAGGTAGGCATGAAACATCAACACTGTGTTAAGCTTGATCAATCACTCCTCAGTCACTCCCATTCCTAGAATGCTGTGTACTTCCTTCTTTACTGCCTCCTGTAGTTGCTTGGCTATTTAGGAGAAACCTTTTGGATGGGACATCCTGGTTTCTGGATAATCCTCTAATTAACCTGAGCGGTCTTCCATGGTCAGGTTGTAAA
>NW_005842066.1:2451864-2456056 GCF_000455745.1 Alligator sinensis | reverse complement strand
TGCTGAACTGTGGTTTTCTTCCAGAGTAACCTAATTGGTCAGGAGTTTAACTGTTTTTCCACATTGCTGTTATTTGCTGACAAAGCAGTTGAGGCATTCAGTGCTTCTCAGACTTTTCAGGGTTTCATGGGATTTACATATCTTTGTAGGGCATATCATCTCCCCACTAGATGTACTTCATAATCCCCACCCCCAACTAAGGTCCCTGCCACTTAGGGCCCATATAATGTGTAACATCATTATAGCTCGTTCATAACATTTTAAATTGAATGTGTTGTATCCAGTCCTATCAATGACAGATCCTGATGCTCAGCTGAGCATTGGATGCAGCATAGGGCAGCCTTAAGATCCAGGATCCAGTCTTCTGAGCACCTTGCACCTTTAAAAAGTGGGCATGGAGCTGAAACCCCAACTACATGCCCACTTTCCCATGGAAGTTCTCAGGGAAGCAGCAGCTGGGGAACAGGGACCTCCTTAGTCTCCAGCTGCATGTATAGCTTCAAACTGCCTTGTTCCACAGTATATGTGGTCACATGTAGCATGGCAAGTAGCGCAGTTTTGGAGATGGAGCATAACATTTCTCAAACCAAAACCACGCCATTGTCTTAATATCTGCCAGCAGCCTTAGCCAGCAATTTGCCCTCTGATGAGGAAAGTAAAAGCAAGACCTGATCCCCAGGTTATTTGACACAAAAATAAGGAAATTTCACATGAAATTTACTGAGGAAAGAAAATTAGGAAGTATCATCAATACATACAAAAACAGTGATCTTATATAGAAGGAACTGGATAACCTTGAGCTCTGGAGTAGAAGAAATGGATTGAAATTCAATGGTATGAAAAAGTAAGGACATGTACTTAGATAATCATAACAAAGAAGTTTGCTATTGTTGGGGACTAACCTATCAGATACAACTGAGGAAGAGGATAACTTGGGTGTACTAGTTAATGACAGCATGTCAATGAACCATCAGTACAATTTAAAAAAAAATTGTTCTAAATGTACTAGCAGAGGTATTTTGAATAGGTACTGGTAAATATTAATACCCTTGCACAAACCTCCATTAAGATCTCATCCAAAACACCGTACAATTTATTTATTCACATTTAAGAAAGATTTGCTGTAATTGGAATAGGTCTAAATAAAGTTGAATAGGATGATTAGGCAAACAAAGAGCTATCTTATCTTACTGAAAGAAACTAAAAGCCATTTGGTTAGTTTAATCTAGTAAAAGAAAGGCTAAAATGGAATATGATTACTGCCTATACATACATCAGGACTAAACACTGGGAGGGGGGAAGGATGGAGAAAGCTGTTTAAGCTAATGGACAATGCTGGCACAAGAAAAATATGGATAATTTTAGGCTGGAAATTAGAGGAAGGTTTCTAATCTATCCTCTGATGGATTCCAGTAGGTGCTGGAATACCTTCCTTCTGGGAGGAAGGTGCCATATAAATCCAATAAATTAATTAAATTAACTACATATTAATAGTTCGGGGAGTCCCTCTTAGTAGTGTTTACTACAATCAGTTTGTTTATTCCTGCATGTAATGGAATGAAAAACCTGATTGTTAGCCTATAAGGTGCAACTCTCTCCTGCCTTCTACTTCCAATGGCATGATCACAATTAAATTTTGTTGGGGTTACTTTGAAAACCTACTAAGCATATGAATGCATCCTACTAGCCTAAGGCAGAAGACAGGACAGAATGGTAGTTTATAGGCTAACTAATTTAGAGAGGCATAAACTTTTGTAAGCAATAGCTTATTTTGTTAGACTGAGCGGGGGTTCTAAACTGAAAGCAGTAATTTAAATACAAAGTATAGGGAAAAGGAGAGGAAAGGAAAGAGCACTCCTGAAAAAGGCAAAAGTGGTAAAAAAGAGCAGTAAAACCATAGGGCCATGGGGATGTAAAAGATAGCCCAGATAATGGGATAAGGCATAGCCTGTTTAGACCAGAGGTGCTCAGCCCCCAGCCTGTGGGCCAAATTCTGCTTGCAAAGCTGGAGCTCCCAATGGGCTGGGGTCATTTGGCAGTAGGGAAGTGATGGTAACATTCACTGCCACTGCCCAGTTGCTATATTTCTGGACCTCTGGAGAGCCTTGTGCGCAGGCAGCACAGCCCTGTGGACTAGATCAGGTGCCTAGGGCCAGGCTGCTGCAGGGACTGATCTGGGCAGCGTGAGGCAGGATCTAGGCATGCAAGGGAAGCCCATGTGGTCACCCTATGCAGGATCTGGGTCATAGACCAGCTGGGCCAAACTGTTAAGCATCACTGATTTACAATGTACTTAACACAATCTAGTCTGTGGATGATTTCATGTTCTGCAAATTTACCTTCAAGTCAGTTTTTAAAGTTTTCTTGTCTTGAATAGCTAGTCTGAGGTTAGTAACAGAATGGCCAGGGAGCTTAACAAACCCTATCACAGGCTTTTTCCTACAGCATCAGACATTTTTTTTAAATTAAACTGTATAAGTCTTAAGAGACTAATGCTGAGATTTATGTGAGAACACAATCCCTCTTAACGTAAACTAGAATGCTATTTCACTTAGAAACATGTATTTCATTTACCATTTAAATGGGCTTATCCTATTCTCTAGCTGTGGTACAAGGCATTTCTAAAAAAAAAAATCAACCTGAATCACTTGGATGATTGGGTACAATTATGCACAGTTTAAAAGCCTTGGCTACATCATAGGAAATTAGGGTTGGAAGAGACCTCAGAAGGTCATCTAGTCCAGCACCCAGCTCAAGGTAGGATCATCCCCAACTAAGTCATCCTAGCTAACCTGCTCTGAACATTTTCAAGGATGGAGATTCCACAGATTCTCTACGTAGCCTCTTCAAACGCTTGAATACCCTTCGAGTTATAAAGTTCCTCTTAATCTCCAACCTAAATTTTCCCTGCTGAAGCTTGAAGTCACTGCTTCTTGTTCTGTTCCCTGTGGACACAGAGAAAATCCCACCTCTATTCTCTCTATAATCACCCATCAAGTAACTGAAGACTGTTGTCAAATCTCCCCTCAATCTCCTCTTCCACATCCTAAATAAGACTAGTTCTTTCAGCCTTCCCTCATAAATAATTGCTTCCTAGTAGGGCTGTGCGAAACACCATCATTTCATTTCGACATCCATTTCACCGTTTCAAAGGGACAGTGTTCTATTTCATCGTTTAATTTCATTTTGAAGCGCTGTCCCATTTTGTCTTGTCGAAATTGTTTCACTGTTTCACCTCATTTTGATGTTTTGCCCATAGGCTATAATGGGGAATCATGAAAATTCCTAAAACATTGTCATGTCTTGCCTGATTCAGGTGCAAACTGCAGGAATGGTAGCCCCTTCTGAGAGCATGAAGCCTGCCATGTTTCAAGACGATAGGTGCAGTGGTTTCTCAGAAACTACACCTCAAAATCTTGAAAGCAAAATTTGCTGGCAGTGGCAGCCTCCTGTCATCCGGCACACAGATCTGGGGGGTCGGGGTGCCCGCATCTCCCTGGGAGGGCTACGGTGCTCTGCTGGGCCCAATCTGCCTGCTGGATCACAGGAGGCTGCTCCTGCCACCTGGGACTGGTGCTGAGCACAGCCCACACCCAGCACCGGGCAAGACAGATGCTGCCGCTGGTCGCAGGCAGCAGCAGCAGCATCCTGTCATCCGGGCATAGATCCAGGGGCCCGCACCCCCAAGAACTCTGCGGGACTGTGCCGGACTCCTCCCAGGGCTGCAGGCCTCCAGATCTGCACCAGATGACAGACTGGCACTGGGACTGTCTCTGGGCACAGCCCGCGCCCAGCGCCAGGCTCCATGGAACTTAAGCTGGTGGCGGGAGGTGGAGCACAGCCCCGGCTCTGCCTGCATCCTGCCACTGGGCTAAGCTCTGAGCAGCTCCCCAGTCCCATGGAGCTCAGCCCAGTGGCATGAGGCAGAGCGCAGCCCTGGCTCTGCCTGTCTCCCACCACTGGGCTGCGCTCCAATCGGCTCCGCCAGCCCCATGGAGCTCAGCCCAGTGTTGGGAGGCAGGCAGAGCCGGGAATGCATTCCACCACCCACCACAGGGCTCAGCTCCAAGCAGCTCCGCAGGCCCATGGAGCTGAGTCTGGTGACTGGGGTGGGCAGAGCCAGGACTGCACTCTGCCTCCTGTCACTGGGCTGAGCTTCATGGGGCCGCAGAGCCACTCAGAGCCACCCCCC
>NW_005842066.1:2421433-2451736 GCF_000455745.1 Alligator sinensis | reverse complement strand
ACTGGGCTGAGCTCCATGGGACTGTGGAGCCGCTTGGAGCTCAGCCTGTGGTGGGAGGCAGAGTGCAGCCCCGGCTCTGCCTCCTCCTGCCACCAGGCTGAGCTCCACAGTGCTGACGGAGCCGATCAGAGCGCAGCCCGGCAGTGGGAGATGGGCAGAGCCAGGGATGCGCTCCACCTCCCGCTGCCGAGCTGAGCTCCATGGGGCTGGCAGAGCCAATCGGAGCACAGCCCAGTGACCGGAGGTGGGCAGAGCCGGCACTGCACTCTGATCATCTCTGCCAGCCCCACAGAGCACAGCCCAGCGGTGGGAGGGAGGGAAAGCCACGGCTGACCTGCTCACCAGGCTGAAGTGCATGGGGCTGCGGAGCCACTCGGAACATAGCCCTGGCTCTCCCCTGCCTCCCACCGCTGGGCTGCTTTGAAACTTTCAAAATGTTTCAAGTGCCCTCATTTTGCTTCAAAGCTGCTTTGATGTTTTTTGCTTCAGTTTGATTTCACTGTCTCATAATGTGTCAAAACAGCTTCAAAACGAAACACTCAGTGAAATTTTGCACAGCCCTACTTCCTAGGCCCCTAATCATTTTCGTTGCCCTGCACCAGACTCTTTCCAATCTGTCCACATCCTTCTTGATGTGTGGGGACCAAAACTGGACACAATGTTCCAGGTGAGGCTTCACTGGTCCTGAATAAAGCAGAAGAGTCACTTTCCTTGATTTGCAACTGACATTCCTGTTAATACAACCCAGTATGCTGTCAGCTTTTGCTGCAATAAGAGCACTGTTGGCTTATATTCAACTTATTGTCTACTGTAGCCTCCAGGTCCTTCCCTGCAGTACTGCAGCACAGCCAGTCATTCCCCAGTCTGTATCTGTATATGCAAATGTGTGTGCAGGACTTTGCACTTTTCCTTGTTGAATCTCACCTGGTTGATTTTGGATCATTTTTCCAATCTATCTCACTCATTCTGGATCATAGTCTTACCCTCTGGAGTGTCTGTAACTCCAGCCAACTTGCCTCCACTCTCTTTAGGAACATAGACAGCAATATCAAATACGAAAGTGACAAAGATGTTAACAACTTTAATAGATTGTATCTGAAATACCTTCTTACTGAACACAGATGGAAAGATACACCATTAACCAACCCAGGATCCAAAAACTTCTACTCTGCAAACCTAAACAACAAAGGCAGAAAATGCTTCCAGCCAAAAGAACCAAAGTACACTGCAATTTCTTTCAGCTGAATTACTCAAACTATCAGCAGTAGTAAGCCAATAAATTCTCAACCACACCCCTATCATAATTAGGCACCAGAAAAACAGTGTGTCTAGATAGAGGGGGCATCTACATGTACATATTAATGCAAAGCATAAAACTCTGGCGCTAATCGCACTGGAGTTTATTGCTCCCAGGCACCATGTCTGGGATTGCAGCATGCTGAGCAGGGTTGGAGCAGCCCCACCTGGCAGGGAGCCTGGTGGAATCAGCTTACCAGCCTGAGGCTGCTCCAACCAGGCTCAGTGTCGTGCGGAGGGGCTGGCTGAGGTACTAGGGTGCTTCAGTGTGGGCTAGGTGGCAGACAGCCCCCCACACTGAAGCACCCTTGTGCCCCAGCCAGCCCCATCAGCATATACACGTGTACTCCTGTGCATTAAAAAAGTCTGCAGCAGGATAGGACTTCTATTTACAAGTACTAACTTGCTGCAGAGTTTATTCATTTCCTGTGGTCTAATAGGGCCACACATGCAGACACCAAGGCATTTACTGCAGAGCTAATTAGGCAACTGCAATAAACATCTCATGTAGATACACCCAGAAACTAATGAGTAGACTTGTATGTGCTTAATGAAAGCATCCACTGAAACCCTTTTTTGGCCTTATCTATATGTTAAAAATGACAAGCAATAGAACTCTTCAATAGAATCACAATATATGCCTGAGCAACTGCCAAAACAGAAAAGGAAACAGTTTATAAATCATAGTCCAAAACTCCCAAGCATCATCAAAATTAACATGGCTATATATTCTACTCTTTTCCCTCTAGTCCAATATGCACACCCCCAAGAAATAACTATATCTGACTTGGATAGAATACCAAGGTACAATGTACATCACAATGTAGCCCTGCTATAAAGCCAAAATGTCATCCTTAAACAGAAACATTTCAAAGGCTTATTGTACTGCATATTATAAAGTAATATATTTCTTTACAATAGTCTCTATACACTTTAAAATGTGTATTATGAACATGCTTATTGACACATTAATGTCCCATGATACATTTATACTCATCCTTTTGATTATGAAATGCAACTATATATCAAACACCCACACAAGATCCTACTTTCATTAGACATATATTCACACAAATACTTTAAAAATAAATTAACTTTAGATTTGAGTACATAATTGTTTCCTCAAGAAATAATATATTTAAACAGTATCTACTAACTCAGGTGATATAAAATATTGCCTTATACAAAAAAATCTGTTTCTATTATAGATGAGCAAAAGCCTGTACATAAAATACACTCTTTTCACTCTTTTAGAGGACTTAAAACATGTCCATGAAACGGGAATTTGAAATATTTAAAAAAAATCTTCGGTGACAACTGACAAGTCACAGAAACAACGCATTCTAGTATCATGGTTGAAGTAGCCATGGAAGTGTCTGAAGCAAGGATTTTTTTATGTACCTTTTATTGGAACAACTGTATAGCTGGGAGTGCTGTTGGGTATTGGGTGCCCTTTTCAGGTCTGAGACCAGACCTTCAGACCTGAAGAAGGGAACCTGATGCCCAAAAGCTTGTTCAACAGCTCTCCCAATTCTCCTGCTCTACCAAATTCTGACCATGCGTAGAAGGTGTAAGGCCTCTGTACTATAGCTGGACAACTAGGTCAGCAAGACTCAACTCCCTAAGCAGAGCCAGTTGAGTCTCAGTCCACTGATTGGTTTCAGGCCTGGTTTTAAGGAGCTCTTGCAGGACCTGGCCTCTGCCTTAGTCTGTGAGTAGATCTCAGCTCCAGTATCTCTGTCCACATATCCAGTCTCCATACCCTGGTTAGAATTCTGCTTTTACCTTGGCTCACTTCCTGACATCTGCTTCTGGTAACCCATCTGGCTCAGTGTGTGAACCCCAGTTTGATTTCAGCTTGCTTCTTGATATCTGCTTCTGGTAACAAATGGTACACAGTATATAGCAAGTTCTGTAATAGCCAATTGATTTGTGCACAAAATTCTGTAGCTATCCCACTGATGCAAGTAACCAGATTTTTGAAGGAGCTGTATCTAACATATTTCTAGGCAGGCCATCTGCAATGGTAATTGTATTATTATTAATGGCAGTAGGAGACTTATAGCTAACATACCCACCTATCATCAGACTTCAGTAGCATAAGATAAATGTATAAAAATTCTGAATTTATTTTTAGAAACAGAGCTCTCTTCTGCCTCCCAACCAAATATACAGATCTAACTGTATCTAGGTGACTAATTCCCTCAAGCATGCAGATTTCAAAACATAGGTCTCAAAAGAAGACTTGCTGAAAGTAAGGATTCTTGTTTCACACCCTGAAGATAGTAAGGCTTAACCATGACTGGATATGCAGCATGCTGAATTCCACAGCCAAGGGCCTTTCTCTGACAGCCTTATCCACACCCACAATCCTGCATGTTCAGACTTGACGTCTGTCATCCTCAAAACCCGTATTTGCTGCAGGTAGCACAGTGCAATGAACAACAAGAATCTGCCTCTCTGACAGTTAGCCCCTAGCCATTTATAACTTAAAAGATAAAGAACAGGAACTTGAAAAGAATACAAGCTACCAATGTCCCATGAGAAATGTCAATCAGTTGCATCTTTAATCATCTGTTGCAACTTGCTGCTTGTCAGAACCAACCCAAGATGAGTATATCCAATACAGGTTGTGAGATAGCCATACAGGGACTGCTGTGAATCCCACTGCAGCCCATAGAAGCTGAAATAGATCCATAGTACCCATAGCTCTCATTCGCATCAGAGTCACCTGAGCATAGAAAATAAGGATGTAATCTAGCCCCAAGAGTCTAACAGTATGTAAACTATTGCACTCATATGAGTGAGTAGTGTCAGAATGCCTGAGATAAGTTCAAAACACAGGTTTTCAACTGGGGGTACCTTATGGGTACTTTGAAAGGCCCCAGAACGTATGCGGCAGTGATGTGGAGAAGCTGCTGGCACTTTTGGTTTCGCCAACAGTACTTCCAGTTTTGCTGCCACATGATGTGCAGGAGAACACCCCCTCCCCCCGCTTGTCGATAGGCAACTGGGGGACCCAGCTCATGACCAGCTGCCAGAGGTATCTCTGCTTCTTGATCAGCCACCGGGGTTACTCTGACCAAAAAAGGTTGAAAACCCCTGGTTTAAAATAATTAGCTACATCAGGGTGCAAATATATATAACAGCTGAATTGTTCCCAAATGTCACTAATTGGGAACTGGTTCACAGCTGGGTGTGGTGTTGTAACTCTGACACTAAGGAGTGGGAAGGAGCACTCAGCTGAGCTTGCCTTGTAGGCTAGGGATAGAAGTTACACATAAACCAGTCTAAGTGATCAGAAACCAGTTTAAACCTGTAACAGAACATAAGGTCAGTACACATAAACCAGTTTCAAAATCGCCCAAACTGGTTTAAAATAAACTTGGTTAAATGTAGTATCAGACTTAACTGGTTTGGGTCAAACCAGTTTATGGAACTTCTGTCTCAGACTCCTTCCTGATTTAAGTTAAATCAGAGTCCCACAGCATCCCAGCATGCTTTTCAGCCCTGGATGGGGCTGGGCTGAGCTGTCTACTCCGGCACAGCAGGGTTGGCCCCACCCATCTCCTCCCTAGCTGGAGCACTATCACCGCTGCCAACAGCTGAGAAGGGGCTGGGGCTGGGAAACCTTGCTCAGGAGTGCAGCTGAGTCTGCCTGGCAAGAGGCATCAGCCCTTGCTAGGCTTCCCTCCACCCCCACCGCCCACGTGCTGCTCCAGTGGCAGAAGTGGTGGACATGGCCAGACATAGTAGCCTGAGGGGAAGGGGGGGATTAACTTGGCATGGGACGGGGGAGGGATCACAATTAAGCTGTGAAGGAACATGATGGGTGCTCTGGCAAATTGTGGGAGGCAACTGCGTGCCCAGGCAGCTCAGCGCGGGAGGCTGCAAGGCCCAAGACAGAACCACAGAGTACCGGGGAGTGGCTAGTGGCTGCCCCATCTCCTGACTGAGGCCAGGTAGCAGGAGAGAGGGGACACTTGGCCACAAGCGGGCATGGAGAGGCCAGGCTGGTGTTGGGAGAAAGGTATGGGCTAGGGCTACTGGTGGACCTTAGGGGTTACTGGCAGCTGCGGCCCTGGGATGAACTGAGCCCACAGCGTAGGTGAGTCTTGTCCCATGCATGGCCTCAGCTAGGGCATGTCCCTTTCACTGTTTGGACCCATAGCTGAACCCTGAAGGGGGCAGACCTGCCCCCGACTGGAAGTTGCAGGATGAGCACATCAGGTTGCGACCGGGGAGGCTGAGGTCCAATATGAGAAAACTCCTGCTCCCCAGGAGGGCAGTGACGAACTGCACCAGGCCCAACAGGCTGAGAGCTGCATCCTTGCAGGGTTCCAGGGCCCGGCCACACAGAGCCTTTCCCAAGATACTGCAGCTAGTGGGGGCCCTGCTTGGAGCAGGGGCTGCACTAGTCTCCCCTGACATCCCTTTCAGCCTTTGCCTCCTATGAGGCTGGTGCTGGTGCTGGTGCTGGGCTGGGCCTGGGAGCAGGCGAGGACAAGGGTTGGGCCCAGGAGAGAGCAGTGCTGGGCTGAGGGATGTCCACCCATTCCACCCCACCCTGCTTGAGCCAGGAGCTAAACACAGGTACATCCCCCAGTCCCTGTAGCTGTGCTCAGATCTGCCTCCCACCTCCTTCCCCCAGAGCTGCCCCCAGTGCCACTGCAGGACCAAGGTCAGGTGGGCTGTGGCAGGATCCGGGCATGCTGCTTCCCTGCTGTTGGCAGCGTGGGGCAGGGCCGGGCTGGCACTGGGGGGCAGGTGGGGCACAGCGGTCCTGGGACATCCCCTCAGGCCATGGGAGCTCCACACGGGGCAGCATGGGCACCCCAGGAGCTGGGGCCAAGGGGGGTTCTGGGCTGTGGGAACATGTGACATGGTGGCTGGACAGAGGCCAGGCTGCAGAGGCCACTGGGGGGAGACTGAGGGCTGGCTGCTGCATAGCCAGCATGTGTCCAGGTGCTAGGCAGTAGCTCTGGCTCTAGCTGGCAAGGAGTGCTATCTGTCTAGGGAAGAACTTGGCCATGCCCCCACCAGCTCAGCCTCCCTTGACCACTGCAGAAGGGAAGGGAGGGCTGCTCTAGTGCCACCCCACCCTCACCCCCACCCCCACCCCCCATCCCAGGCTCCAGCCTGAGCCACTGCAGGCATATGCCTGAATTTCTGGAATCAACAGTGAATATCTATTCACTTGCAAATGGGTTCAGTCTAGGCAGGTTACACTAGCCTATAAAGATTAAATCAATTCAGGCTCAGGCTTTTTGAATATCTATCCCTAGTCCTAGTGAGCAAGTGAGGTATAGTGCTTGTATCTGTGCTTTGGGGCTCCCAGGGGGTGGGTGACTTGTGGTTTGGGGCATTTTCACATCTGTACTTTTCCTTCTTTCCTAGGCATGAGTTCAATAAACTTAAATAGTTTGCATGTGACTGAATACTGTAGTGTATTTGCCTGACTTAGTGGAAGAGCACTAAGGGAGAGGGAAGTCCTATATTCTTATGTTCCCAGAGGCTGGGTGCATGGAGCGGGTATGATAAAGGGACACAGTTGAGTATGGAGTGAGAATGGAGCTGGTGCAAGTGCAAGGGAACTTTTGGTACTTTTAAAATCAGTGAGCAAAAAGTACCAACAAAGAGAAAAAAATTAAAGGTGGGGCAGTGGGGCACAGTATTGTTCTGGCTGCAAATAAGTGTCAAGTTGCAATAGTCAGGTGATGGTGGTAAGGAATGATGTATTGTGGGATGCCTGGAGGACCGACCAGATCTGTCACAGAACATTGATATCCACATGTAATACTGAACTGGTTTACAGTGAACCATTTCAAAACTATTACTTGATTTTCCGTGTACACTTTTGAACAATTCTAAGCAGCTTTAAAAAGATCTAGCAGGCTTGCATGTCTGTCTGCTTCAGTTTTAAGCCACATTTAAACTGTTCTAAGTGTTATGTGCACACTCCCTTAGTCTAACCAAGAAGCAAAATAAAAGCAGCTTGTGCTAAATGCCACACTCTTGCAGCCAGACTTCTACCAATACTCAAGCTAACCAATTTAAATCTAGTTCAGGTATCTTGTACTCACATGTAGACATACCTCACAGTTAGACATATCTTTAACATTGGAATCCCAATAGGATTAAAACATAATGAACCAATAACCTGGAAGGTACCCAATAGGACTGTACCCAGGTGTTATGAAATTTAATTGACCACTAGTACTATTTAAAAACCTATGTGCACAAGACCTGCTGATGGTGGGTAGGCAAGTCACAAGCTTGGACTATTCCTCCTCTTCTATTTCCTCCTCACTTCTTTTCTCACCTAAAACACATTTCATGTAAGGAACAAAGCTCTGTCAACTCTTTACCAGTTTGATTTGCCAGTGCCTTTTATCGCCATTCCCTACCTTTTGTCTGTTTGTCTCTAGACTGTCAGCCATTCAGGGCAGAGATTTTCTCTCTAATATGTTCTTTATAGCATCCAGCACACTGGGGTCTCAAATACTCTTGAGAGCATTTGGATGCTGCAAAGTATTGAGACAAAAAGGATTAAGCTTAAAGTCATACTAGAATCATCCTGACAACTTATTGCTTTTGTCTACTGGTGAATTAGGAAACTGCACATTTAATGTATTATATTCTAAGTAAAAGAGAATCTCTGTTCCAGCACAGGTACTGATTGTCAAAGAACTGCTATCCTCAATACTTTAAGAGGACAGTTGCATCAAGGTCTCAGGTTTTCATCAAAAAATAGAAAGAATATATAAGATTTCTCCCAGCCAAAATTGAAACCAAAATGCCCATAATAATAGGGCTCTGCTATGAATAGCTAGCCTATAAAACTGCTTTGGGAGTCTGTTTTCCAAGCACAAAGCTAGTGCTTTTCTGAAACAAGTTCTGTATGTCAGTCTCTACTCTTGTGATTCTTATGATAAACATAAGTATATTTAAAAGTAACTCAACAGGCTATATTTTATGCTGGCTTAAGTTAAATATTATTATTAATTATACTATTTGTATGCTGTTAGATTGACTATAAAGAATTAACTAAAGAACAACCTTCCTTTCTCATATTTTAAAAGTATATTTTAAAACTATTTTACTTCTTTATGTGTATACCGTTTTCTATCTCTTTCATATCTCTTTTTCTACCAAGTTTGACTGTTTTTTTATAGTCAATAACTAGCCCATTTTACTTTCATATTAATTAGGGGTGGTTGCTTGCTTAAAGAAGATATACTCACAATTTTTAAAAAATTACATTTCCTGGTCTCAGGTTTTAGAAAAAACATGTGGCTAAATTTGATCTGATTTTCTTCTCCTTGATCAAGCCAATGTGTAAACTATATTATATATTAAGACTTTGACTAATAAATTGAATACAGTAAAACCCAAATACTTCACAGAGTTACTTCTTTCAAGAGGAAGGGTTATGAAGTAAGCAAGAGATTAGAGAGCTACAGCAAACAGCTATGGATTTGCTGAAGTGTTCCAGATGTTTGCAGATTTAAGTTCAAAAGTTCCCACTTCTACAATAAGCTGTGCAGGACCCTAATGAGCTTGAGCTGAGTGGAGAAGAAGGGACCTTTGAAAAACAAGTAGCAGCAAAGAGCTGAATGGCTTCTCCTTAATTGAACAACCTGCTGCAAACTAAGTGGGAGCCACATTGATATGAATTATCTGGGTTCCACTGTATACATCCTACACATTAAAAATGATCAATAGTGAATTAATTTGTATTCTTTTCTTTGGACAGCTGTTAACAGTCAGATTATAGACCATTTCAAATTCTAATCTAGATCTTTAAATCTAAATTCTAGAAAATAAATGCCTCTAAAATCCATGCAAGGAATACCATATCAAGTATTTAAAAAAACTCACACACAAACACATGGCATATTGACAAAATTTCCCATTCACACCCATTTAAGAATGAATTGCTTTTTAACATTTCACCTCGAGAACAACCTCATTGCTGTAATATTCATGCAGTGGTGTCTCCTTCTTTCATTATCAAATGTTAATGAAACTTCATCACATCACTATACAAACATGTATTTCCCTGCATTGAAACCAGGATATTTTTATGATGATTTAGTAGCCTTTAAAATTCCAATAATCAGTTCTCTGAGTCTAAAAGAGTCTGTTTGTACAGGTCCAAGGATCAATGCATATGCCTAGCTGTTTATTCATTTGGATACAGTCACACAGCCAAGATACAGAATAACCCCAAAGCAACTGGAGGTCAGAACTCTTCCAGTAAGTAAAATAAGATGGTCTGCATACTACTTGCTTATCTTTGCCCTCTTGCTGTTAACTGTAGAAGCAGCCTGCACTCCAGTAATAGTGGCTGAACAGAACATTTTTTGGAAGCAATACATCACTGAGAAGTCCACATTAAAAATCAAAGAAGAAACAGAAAACGTATATAGAGGGGATATAGAAAATATATAGTATATACAGATGGTTTTACATGGGATACTCAAGGGATAGAGAAAATAAAAAGATGGTAAGTGAGCATCGAGAAAAGTGAAAGGACAGTGCTACAGTACTTTTGAAAGGGTATTCAATTTTATGTCTATTCTCCCTAATATGTTATTTGGGTGCAGAGATGCACTCTTCCTTCAGAAATATTTCCCACTCAAATCTAACAGCAATATTTTCTGAGTGACAGTTCCAGAAATGAGCCCCTAGAAGATGAGAAGGAAAATTCCTTTACTGATTGACTCCATTTCATTTTGTAAACATGGATGTTTTTCCTCCAGTCCTTTGCTAATGAAATACACATTTCTCCATAGTTCTTGCTAAAGACCTTTAATGTCTGCCATACCATTCTGAGTTACTTAGCTCCCCCACCTTTCAGCTGCATGGCTACCTTAGCAGCAACAAAGACGCTAATGAAGTGACATGTAAAGAAGCAGTTAGGCTTTCTTTATTATAATAGTAGCAAGAGTAGTGAATTTAAAAGCAATGTTTAGAATAAAGTGATAATGGTCTTTTTAAAGATGGCAAGGATTTTTTTATGTTTTACTGGACCAACTGTATAGTTGGGAGAGCTGTCGGACAAGCTTTCAGGCACCAGGTTTTTTATCTTATCTTATTAAAGATAGGATATGATCATATTTAAGAAAGGATACATGTTAGATTTAAAAGATTTGACCAAGTCCATTCTTAAATTCATTACATTAAAGAAATACACCAATATTCACCTTCAAAATGTTAGGTAAATATTTTGAATTACCTCATTTCGTATTGCACAAAAAACTACTTTAACCACAAAAAAGTAGTCAAGGTGTCTGGTAGGTACAATTAAACAACATTGATTCTAAAAACAAGCTGTTAGATAGTTATAGGGCCCAGCCAGCTTTCCTTTAGATATTATTAAGATATAAGTAATGTTTAAATTGGAATCTGTGTTCTTCCCTTAAGTTAAATACTTGAAAAATAAAACCTCCCAACCTGAAACTGAGAGCCTTTGCATTATTTCTGATCACCCAGATGCCACTATTTCCAAGCAGACTCCCGTTAGTATCTTCTTCAGGTATTTGTATAACCCACAGACTCCTAACATCTAAAAGCCCCAGAAACAATAATGTTTTCTCTTTAAGAACCTATGTAAGTCAGGATTGTGTTAATGAAATTCCCCAAAATGCCACAAAAGAAACCAATCACAAAGTTGGAAACTGAACTGAAATTTCCCATGTACCAATCCAGTGCCTTTGCCATTAGTCTCTAAGATGCACCTCTGCCCTGCCTTCTGCCTAACTTTAGACTAAGATGGCTAACTACCTCTCCATACTGGAGCGTACATACACTGATCTGTGAGTGGAAATAAAAGATGGTCATCTCACAGATCAGTGTATGTACACTCCTGTATGAAGAGGTAGTTAGTCATGTTAGTCTGAAGTTAGGCAGAAGGCAGGACAGAGATACACTTACAGACTAATTAAATCAGAGATGCATAAGCTTCTGTAAGCTTGAGCTTAAGATGCTGTGAAGCATCTGATACCTCTGATAAAGTGAGCTCAAGTTCATGAACATTTACACATTTCTCATTTAGTCTATAAGGGGTATCTTTCTACTCTGCCTTCTACATTTTGCCACTACCAAACCGCAAAGTATAATGACCACAAAGATAGCAACATTTATAGTTAACATAGCCTGGCACTTTTCATTTTCAGTTGCTCATAATTTTGCCAGACCATGCTATTTGGGATGAAATTTTCCATGACACACTTGTCATGCTTTGTTTCATTTGGAAAATGTGAAAAACAAACAAAAAACAGTTCAGTTATTTTTCAGAAAAATTTGAGGGAAAATGTTTCTTGCTCATCTTAAGAAATTACTTACAAACATTTTGTTAAGAATCTCTAGTGCCTCTGTGCTTGGGAGCAGGAAGTAGAAACTGAGCAGGAGGCTCACTCTGTTGTGTCACAATATGTCTTTTGCCTTGAGTGTGAAAATCCACATAAATCTGGCCAAATTAAGAAGTCTCTAAAATCACAGCTTGCCTTTGCTCAATACAGTCCTGTTAGAGTCTAGACCAAAGGTGCGTCTATACAGTCCAGATCAGCATCATGCAGAGATACCTGACTTAGCTCCACACACTCTAGTTTTGGAAGCAGTGTTGCTATGGTTGCCTGGTGAGATACACAGGCTAATTTGCTCTGCTCATAGGCAAGGGGTGTTAGCTCAGGCACAGTGTTATGCTGATGAGAGTAGAATGCTTTTAGTTCCAGAATTACTGCATACATAACTACCCATATTGCCTTGTACTGTTTTGTGCTCTGTACACAGCAGTACATGAACCAACAGGTCCACGGCTACCTGGGGGGATCTACGGCAGAGTGCTATATTGCAAACAATGTAGCACCGTGCAATGTAGACATACCCTAAATTATCTTAAGATTCCATCTGCATGTTACTTTTAGTAGCTGAGAAGGGTCTTTTCCCTCCTGTTGTCCTTCCCAGTTTCTGCGGAATCACTCTGGTGGCAGGAAGATGAAGAAGTTTGCCTCTTTTGTGCTCTCAGAATCCCTGCTTCTGGAAATGAGGTAGCCAAAAGAAAGAACAGCAAAAACCTGATCAGAATGAAGAGGCCTAAGGAGGTAGTCCTAGGAAGAGAGTGAAAAGACAGACAAGTACAGAGGTGGAAGAGATACATGCACTTTAGTTGGAAAGCTAATAGCCTGGGAAACTAGGACAAAGGAATTATACATAACACCTATACTGAATAACAATAGGTTTACAAGTCAAGTCAAGGTGCCAAAAGCCAAGAAATGCCAGAATTAAGGCTTCACATACAAATTTAATTTTCCCGCTTTGTACAGATGCATTGCAACCACAAACCATCTTTCCTACAGGACCCCAACTTTGTTTAGTATACAGGATAGATCTGCTCTAAAGATAAATCAGGGTTGCAGAATCCTGGAAATTATTTATGGGGCTTGTGACTCATTTGTTGCAGAAGTTGGAAGATGTGCAGTGAATGAAGCAGGAGACTGCAGAATCAGAAAGGATGGTTTTATTAAGGTAATTAAATGCTCCTGTAGAGAACTGCATTCTATTTCTCTCTCTCAGGCTAGGGACAGAAGTTGCATATAAACCAGTTTAAGTGATCAGAAACTTGTTTAAACCAGTAACAGAACAGAATCTCAGTGTACATAAACCAGTTTAAAAATGGCTGAAATTGGTTTAAGATAAACCTAGTTGAATCAGATTTAACTGATTTAGGTAAAACTGCTTTATGAAACTTCTTTCTCATACCTCTTCCTGGTTAATCACAGTCCCCCAGCATTTTGCAGCCCTGGGCTGGGCAGTCTGCTCCAAAGAGGAGGGCTGGCCCCACTCTCCTGCTCCCTAGCTGGGGCAGAGGGCTGGCTGACAAGGGAGTGATGGAGGAAAGCCCAGCTGGGGATGCAGCCCAGTCTGCAAGGGGGGACACTGTCCCCCAAGGCAAACCCCTACTGGGGTCTGGGGCCAGAGAGGGGGGTTAAACATCCCTTCCCCTGCTCAAACTTACTACTAGCTGCAACTGTGGACTACAAATCCCAAACACACCTGAAAACAGAAAGAGGAAGTGATGAGCAACCTTGCAGAGCACAGCTATTGTAAGCCTGGACTGCAAATCCCAGAAACCTTGGGGGCAGCAGGAAGAGGAAGTGAACACACAGCCAGAGAAACATGCTGTAGTGCTCCTGAGCTTCTGGCCTGAGCCACTGCAGGCATGTTGCTGCATTACCTGAATCAAAGGCAAATGTCTGTTCATTTCTGTTTCAATTTAATCTGTGCATTTTAGACTAACTTGCAAAGACTGAATCAATTCAGCCTCAAGCTTTTGACTGTCTGTACCTAGCCTCAGAGTTCCTAGGCTCATACACCAAAATTTCCATGGGCAACCACTCACAGTGTCCCACATCAAAGGAGCCTTCAATACAGTTTGCAAAACTTGAAGATTCATAGATGTTAGGGTCAGAAGGGACCTCAGTAGGTCACTGAGTCCGACCCTCTGCCCTGGGCAGGAAAGAGCACTGGGGTCTGACAATCCCAGCTAGATGCTTGTCCAGTCTCTTGAAGACCCCCAGGGTAGAGGAGAACACCACCTCCCTTGGAAGCCTATTCCAGATTCTGGCAACCCTTACTGTGAAGAAGTTCTTTCTAACGTCCAACCTAAATCTGCTCTCCGTCAATTTGTGGCCATTGTTCCTACTTACTCCAAGGAGTGCCCTAGTAAATAGAGCATCTCCTGTTTCTGCTGCCCCTCACCCCCAGTGAATTTATAGGCAGCCACAAGATCACCTCTCAGACTTCTCTTCCAAGCTCCACATGCACATGGAGTGCCACCCTCCTCACTCCACACCTATTTGCTTTTTTAAGGTGCTTTCAGAACCATTTAATGCCCTGCTTTCAGAATATAGCTCATTAAGGGACAGCCCCAGCACCCCCCACCACAAGGGCTACTTAGGCTGTGCAGAAAGCTATACAAATGTGGCTACACTGCTTCAGGTACCTGAGTTAGCTTGTTCTGAGCTAGCTCATTATCTCTGCCCAGACATGCAGTATAGCTGTGTAGGTATCCCCTAAATTTAAATAACTTTCTTAAAAGCTACAGAGTGGTTGCATCTACATGAGATGCTGGCTGTGCAGTCATCACTGTGCAGTCATTTAGTACTTGTATAAACAGGTACTAAATGACAGTGCACTAATCAGAGTTACTGAGGAGTAGCATCACCAGACGGCTTTTCGGTGATGCTGACTGCACAGTAGCTTGTTACTACTGTACAGCAATGTCACTTCATGCTTCCTGCCGTGCAATGCTACTGTGCAGTAGTAACAAGCTACTGTGCAGTCAGCATCTCGTGTAGACGCGGCCACTGAGTAGTAACTCACTCTGTTACTACTCACTAATTCTAGTTCAGAGCTAGAACTACAACACTGGAGATCTTGGCTCCTAATCCCAAGCTCAGTCCACCAGCAGAGGTAGACCTAGGCACTTGAGCACACTGGGCAGCAGCTGCGCATGGGGCAGCATCAGTGGCTGCAGAGCTGCTAACACAGCTTTGGCAATGCTGGCAGCACAGCTGCTGCTCAGCACAGCTGCTGCTCTTACTATCCCCTCCCTCCCGTAAGGTCAGTGCCTGAGGCTTGTGCCACAGTCATCTGCCCCTCCCCCCATCATTACACTACTGTCCACCACAGCATTTTTCATGATTGGCACTTGCTTGTACATCTGATTCACTGCAGCACTAATTTGCTTCTTAACGTTCTAAGTTTGGAGTAGTTTGTTGCTCATTAATTTATTTTGTCCTTGATCTGAAGGATCCCTTAACTCTTTCTCCGGAGAAGGTTGCATCTGTCTTATGAAATGAAATGTGCCAGTTGCTTTAACATGGAAAATTAAATGCATAATCAGGCTTGAGTATTTTATTCTGTTACTACCTAATGATACCTTCATTAAATTACCTATATAAGACTGACTTAAAAGAGGACATATCCTTTGATCTGATTCAAATACCACCTTCAGTGGACTGTTTTCACCATTCAGTAAAGACTTTTATAGCTGTTAAAATTAGGTCTTGAAATTCCTGGTGAAAATGTGGAGATATCTCTCATCCTCTTGACAATTTCACTTTGAATCAGTTTTCTGTTCTAAATCCAATGACTGTGTGGGTAACAGCCAGGAAAGAGATTATTTCAACAAAGCAAATACACAAACTAGACAGAAAGACTGTGTCTAAAATCAGAAAAGTTTTGGTTAGAGGAACTGAAAAATACATGGAAATATTTCTGAACCACAAGGCATCAGCTCAAGCTTTCTACATTATTGAAATTAGGAAAAAAAAACACTCATGTCTTTCAAAGAAAAGACAGATTTCTATTGTGTCACAGCAAGATGTGAAATTAGTTACTTAGCAATACTAACTTTTCAATACTAGGCCATTTAAAACTTTTCACATTATTACATGCATTCTAAATGTCATTACATTTTCCTGTTAAAGTGACAGGTTATTATTTATTCATTGTCCTATTGGCACCATGAGGTTCCAATAAGAATAAGTCCAATTATTGCAGGGCTGCAAAGGCTTCTGGATAAGCAACCCAGGCCCCAAGAACATTCAGTCAAGTACTAAAAATCTCTACCTACTGTGATTATCTAATTGTGACAGGAAAAAAATATTAAACCTCTTAAGTAGTCAGACAGATGACTGGCCAATATTGGCTTGCAAACAGTGAGATTCACTGTAGAGCAGGGGTGGGCAAAATATGGCCCATGGGCTGAATTCAGCTCACTGCGGTTTTTTGTCCAGCCCACAGCAGGTCCCTCAATCCTCTGACCCAGGCATAGTCCAGCCATGGTGTGTCCTGCCACCCACTGGGCACGTGGTGGGGCTGGGGTGGCTCTACACCTAGACTGCTTTTCTAGGCAGCCCAGGTGGTGGCGGCTCCTTCTGGCTGCTGCCACCACTGGCCTCGGCCCCATGGTATTGGTGGGGACTCATGCTGTACAGCCCCGTCCCTGTGTGCTGTGCCTGCTCCAGGCTCATCAGCAGCAGGATGGGACAAATGTTGGTGCTCAGTGTGGGGGGAAAGCAGCCCCTCCCCCTCCTGCTGCTGGCAGTTCCCTGCTGTAGCTACCCAGAGCCTGGACTGGGTTGCCCTGTGTCTGCTCTGTGCTGCCACTGATGCCCCACAGGGCAGCCCAGAGGTGGTGGTGATAGCAGTGGTAATGCAAGGCAGCCCTGTGCAGGCTCCAGGTGACTAGAGCAGGGAACTGCTGGCACCAGGAGGGGGAGGAGACATTTTTCCCCCACACTGAGCAACAGTTTTTGTCCTGTACCACCACTGCTGAGCCAAGGCAGGCGAGTCCAGAGCAGGCGCAGGGTGCGCAGGTTTGGAGCTGTGCAGCATGGGTCTCTGCTGGTACCATGGGGCTGGCAGCAGCAGCAGCTGGAAGGCGCCACTGCCACCTGGGTTGCCTAGAAAAGCAGGCTAGCTGCAGAGCTGCCCCAGCCCCACTGCATGCCCAGGGGGGTGGCAGGATGTGCCACAGGTGGGCAGCATGCATGGGCCAGGTCAGGGCTCCGCACAGGTTACAGCTGATCCTCTCCAACGGGGGTGAGTTCAGAGTGAGTGTGGGGCATGCTGGGGCTGTGTACTCCTGGCAGTGGAGGGAAAGTGCTGCAGGGCATGTGGGCTCTGGGCCTTTGTGAGGCAGGGGTGGGTGCTGACCAGATCAGGAGGGCGTGCATGGGGCCCTCCTGCACACCCCATCATACCCACATACCCTCGCCCCATAAATCCCCCAATCACACCCACTCACAATTAAACACCTCACCCACCCACACACCCCCACACCCTCTCCCACATGCACCCCACCACCACACACACACACTTGCAAGCTTCTGGGGGGAGCCCTGCTCACTGCTATGCACCCACACACCTCCATACACACCCCACACCCATTCCCCCACAATCTCACCCTCCCCCACATGCACACCCAGCCAGCCACCCTCCCCCTCCACACACCCTACACCCACCCATACACCCCCACAAACACTCTCCTGCACAAACCCCCCATACCCACTTACTCACATCCACACACACACCCTCCCCCACACTCCACATACACACATCTACACACACACACACACATCCACACACTCCCCCATACCCACCCCTTCATACGCCCCTACCCCTTCACACTCCCCTACAATATACAATTGTAAGACCTGATTTTGAGCTATTATGCAATCACCTCTATATACACCACACAAACACACACAAATCAGGACAATTTTTTTTTTAATTAAATTAAAATATGTTATGGTCAATATTTGATTTGTAGTATATAATTTTTTTCCAGTTCCAAGATACTAAACCCCTTTCCCAAAAGCAGTACTTCTAGGGACAAGGGGAGGGACTTCTAGTGGCAAAGGTAAGGAGTTAGGGGGCAGGACTTCTGGTCCCAAGTTGGTGACCAGGGGGCAGGGCACCTGTCAAGGGGTAGGGCTACCCCTGCAGCCCTGGACAGCTCACCCAAACTCATTAAGTGGCTGTCTACCCAAAATAATTGCCTGCTCCTGCTGTAGAGTCTCTAATTTAGGAAGTAATGATGCTCTTTCATTATGCAGACTGGCAGAACTCAACTTGACTCACAGAGGTTATAACCTGTGCAGGTTTAATATGAAGGTTACCTATCCCTTTTTGGTGTATACATTGAGAATATCAGCCTTCAGAGACAAAGTGAAAGTGGAAAAGTTATAGAGAGTGTTGGTTATATGATGACCACTGACTGCACTTGTGTTTGAGAGAGTAAGGGAGAAAAGTATGGGCTTCACCACTCTGGGTACATACAGACATTACATTTAGATCAACCTGACTAGGGTTAGATCAATCTAAAAGCCCATCTGTTCAGGGGGGCTTAAATCAGGACAAAGCTGATGGGCTCAATCTCAGTTAGTTCCCCTGAGTAGGAATGGGTTAACTTGATCCAACAAACATCTGAACATGTTTGGAGCACAGCCCCAAGGCCGGGAACATCTAGCTACTCACCCCTGCCTCCGGGCTGTGCTCTTTTGCTCTTCCTACCACCTTGCTCTGACTGGGCTACTTTTAGCCTCCTAACCTTGCACTCTCAGACAGAACCCTCTCCCTGTGAGGAACCACCTTGACAGATCCGCTACAATATAGCACAATTTTTGTATGGACCAAAATGACAAAATGAGCAGTAGCAATTGCATTTCATTTTGAAATTGCTGATAACAATTCTCACAACAAAATGTGGCAGGAACATCTAGGATGACAAATCAGGTCCCACCAGAGCTAAACACCAAGGCTCAAAAGAAAAAGCCCATTAATTGCTCATAAAGGGAGACTAGACACTGAGTGGGACTTTAACACATTCACCACAGCGTTGCCATACTTCCTTTGTTCAAAGAAATTCTGTCCAAGGTCTGGGGCATACTGTGATTCAAACCTAGACAAGCTCCCACTTATACAGTATCATTATTGTCCTGGTGGACAAAAAATGGAAGATTAAATAAGGGGTCTCCAGTGATAAGGAGCCAAATTTACATATCTGCAACTATAACCACTCATCCCCCATGGATCAGGCATGGAAGAGGATTTGTAATATACACTCACCTTGGAAGTACAGGGAAGAAGAGTTGACATTCATACTGAAGAAACATGATTTATTCCATAAGCCCCACAAGGAACATGTCACATAACTCATTATTACTCATGAAATAGGTAAAATAGCACACTTCAGTTTGATGAATGTGCAATACAGCTTCACCATTTGAGGTAAACCATCTCAAATGCCACCAGTGAAGAAAAATGTAGTGGGGAAGGGAAGGTCTTGTAAAACTAGGGTATAATATGTAGAGAATGCCAGGATCTTCAAAATATGTGTGTCATTTGGATCACAATGTCAGATTAACTCCATGTCATGTAGGCTGTTTTAAATTTACTGTCTATAAATTAATGTTAACTCATGTAGTCATAGAGCATTAGCTCTGGGACAAATTCTGGAATCCACACTCACAATGATTGGTGTGCTTACATAGCAATGCCATTAATGTCAATGGAATTTATTACATGTGAATCATTTAATAGGAGTGAGTTTCACAGAATCTGATAGTCTGTTTTATCTAGAGTCTAAATGCCAGCTGAAGAATCACTTTACAACTGGTGTAACAACTGTATTTCATGAATAAAGGCTCTACCAAAGATAACTGGTAAAGTAAATCTATTAGGTGGCAATTAAGGGTCACCCCTACAAAAAATGTTTGTTGTTGCATATGGCTGTTGCAGAACATATATTCTCCTTTTAATACTAAAAGAACTATTGTGTTTTTATTGGTTAAGCTGAAAAAACCTTCTTGGAATGGCCTTTTAATGGCTTGGAATGGCTTCTTGGAATGGCTTTGTATGTGGACAAACATATGATCACCATGTTTGTAAAGAAAAAATAGTACTCTTACAATGTTAGGATTCCCATTACTAAGTATCTATTGTTAATTTTCTGTTGATATTGAACATATTCTATGACAACTAGAATGTTACGTCTAATTACAAACAAGGTGTGGATGGAAACAGCAGCTAATTATACTGAACAGCTCTAGTGAACAATAAACTTACATCTGTAAGCTAAGATAATGAAAATAAATTTTACAGACTCAAGTCTCCTTATTATTTTACCTTCCTTCAACTTTATTCTTTTTATTTCAATAATGGTATTGCATTATGTTTATTTAACCATTTTGATCACAGTTTTGTATTAACTGTGATTCTCTATGCCCTATTTTCTATAATTTATTTATGACTGATGATGATCTTTGCCCTCAGGCTATACCAGTATCAGCATGTGTCTGGTTTGCACAGCCACAAAACACATTTTAGCACTGTGCAGGATGCATTTAGATGAGCATCTCTGACTACACTAAGATTAAACTGCTATATACATTACTGAAGCTCTCTCTCAAAGTTTACTGAATACAATCACTTTCATCACACAGAAATTTGGTGGCTTGCAGGAATAAATGTGGCAATCAGCAAAGGAATAAGGAGCCTTTTCCCCAGAGAGTTTGTTGTGACTGAAATTTACCATTTGATGGTGTTCGGTGACCTATATAAAATGAATTTTGTGACCTTAATCTAATTCTTTTTCAGTGAACCATGGTCTATATCACATACACTATCTCACACACTTGGTTGGTATCTTTAATGACATTCTCAGCAGAGACTCCAGACACTAACTGGGCAATAAATGTCCTTTTCAATAATGCCCATACAGATAACGCAATTAAACTTGAAACTAAAAATATTTTCCCTCTATGAATTTCATTTCATAACAGTACATTGAATGCTGAATGTTAGTTTTTTGTCATTTGTTTTGTGAGCCATCAATCATCCTTAGCAACACCTTCCCCAAAGATAACTAGGTCTACACTTAAAATTTATCATAATCAGCTTCCTCTCTCACACTGGGAAAGTTCTCTAATGGGGAAGGACATTAAGCAGTCCTATGAGATGTAGGATGCCTGAAAATGTTGTTCAATGGAGTGCATTATGCCAGGAAAACAAGACTTTCCAGCCAGACAAGGTAAATAATTCAAATGACAAACAAAAGATTTCTTTGCCATAGCATGAAATCAGGTTCTATAGAGCCACAGAGAGAAATGTCTTAACAGAAATAAAAATTTAAAACAGAAGGTGTACTTGATAGAATCAGACTGTTAATGTCCCATGATTCATGCAGAAAGATATAGAGCTACCAAAATAATGCCAATAGAACAAGGCCATCTTAGTGAGTTAGATATCTGAAGATAATATATGAAATAATGTGGAGACTCTTAAAAGGGAAAGGTTAACTAACCAACACTGGCTGTTGTTGTCTGAGGTATACTATCCACCCAGATGCCGCTCTTCGTGAGTATGCACCCCATACATTCATGCTTGGGTTCTTCTTTAGTAGTAATCTATTGCAGATGTACCTGAATACCTGACATCTTCCAGATTTCTCTACCAGAGGAAACAAGGGGCAGGGTGTCTGGGACCTCCCCTTTGCACCTTTGACAACAAAAATCCATTAGTGAGCATTCAATCTTTATGTTTCAAATGATTATCCATACAGATTCCACTCTTGGTTCTTGGCAAACAGTTCTCTCAGCAAGAGGGGGAAGAGGACTTTCACTAGAAAGGGAACTCTGAGGCAGTTCTCTCAAAGTTGGCATCTGATCTGGAAGCCTGAACTAGTAAGCAGAGAAAGGTGAGCATGTGAATAAAGCTCATATTAGCTGTTCTACATACCTCAGAGACTGGAATATAAGTGAAGGAAGCTGGATGCATGCTGGTGGAATGTACTAAGATATGGCCTAGATGGACCTTGATGTAGCCTTATTCAGATAGTCTCTGGGTGCATATACAGGTGCAATTAACGCAAAGCAATAAACTCATGAGCAGTTTGAGCCGAAGTAAACTACTCTCAGACACAGCTTCTACACATGCTCCTGTGACAACAATTTAAGCCAGAAGATTGTAAGGCTGGAAGGGACCCCAGAAGTTCATCAGGTCCAGCCCCTTGCACCAGACAGGAAAGATAACTGGCGTCAGGTGACACCAGCAAGGTGATTGTTCAGTCTCCTCTTGAAGATTTCCAGGGTAGGCAATTGCACCACCTCTGGATTATATCATCCTCACTAAATATACTAAGAGCAGGCTATATTTAACTAAACCCTTTTGGTGAGATACTGGCCACCCCCTTCAAGGACAGATCATAGAAGTATGCCAGTTTTCATAGGTTCAAAGGAATATGTCATTCATTCAGTCAGGGCCAGACTGAGATCCTAGGATGGGGAAAACTCCCCAACTGGAGTAAAACCTTAAGGAAAAATCCTTAGGTAATTTTGATGCAAATGCAATATGACCCTGAATTAAGCTGATAATATAGGGAAATGGCAACTAATTGTACTATAATGGAGCTAAGAGGAAGATTGGTTGTCTTTAGGAGAATCAGGTAGTTCAAGATGTTTGCAAATGAAGTTGGGCAAAATGCTCAAAACTTCTTTTGGTATAGTACAAATCATTCCACAAATCCTCATTGGCTAAATATATCATGAAAAATGATGTTATTACGTGACTGTTCATTAGGGGTGTGCGAAGCAGGCCCTATTCAATTCAGATTTGGCCCGAACCAGAGACAGTGATTCGATTCATTGATTTGGATCACTGTCCCTGATTCAATTTGGCCAAATCGGAATCTGAAGATTTGATGCTGATTCACAGAATCAGCAATTCGGACATAGACACAGCTTTAAATGTTTTTTCTACATACCTCGCGGTACCGGCACGGCTTGTGAATGCTGTGATGGTGGGGTGGATGGAGCATCCCACAGGAGTGCAGGGGGGTCCACGTGGTTGGGAGCCAACCTGGAAGTGGACTGGAAATACTTCCAGTCCACTTCCAGGTCCACCAGGGAGTACGCTAGTGGGGCTCCCTGTGAGAGAACCCTGGGTACCCCCCAGACCCAGGAGACACCAGTTGCCGAGCCAGGAGGTGCGGGGGTGGGGAGCAGGGGCCCGGCATGCTCCCTGGTGGACCAGAAGTGGACCAGAAGTGCTTGTGGTCCACTTCCAGGTCTGCTGCCGATCTCACTGAGGAGCACCTCACGCTCCTGTGGGACACTCCATGTGCCCCAGCACTGCAGCATTCACAAGCTGCCTGCTACCTAGAGGTATGCAGAAAAAACATTTAAAGCTGTGTCTATGTCCGAATCTTTCTGAATCTCTCCGAATCGAATCAATTCAGAAGGTTCCAATTTGATTCGGAGAGATTAAAGGGTCCTCTGATTCAATTCGGATTCAAAGATTTGGTCACTGAATCAAGCTGAACCTCCACCGAATCGAATCAGGGACCAAAGCTTCATACAGCCCTACTGTTCATAGTTCTCTAATACTCAGCCAGAGTATTCTGGAGACACAGCAGGCAAAGGGCTACTTGTGTAATATGGTGGGTTAGACATTCATTCAGAAATTTGTTGACCCTTTGTATACTAAGAAGTATCTTCTTCTTGGTGGATATAATGTTGTTCATAAGCAGCTGCACTGTGAAACTACCAAGTACAAAAGATCCATTGTTGGATGGCTCTCAGCACCAGACTGCTTATTGACACTGAGTTCTTATCGAAGTATCCACAATCCCTGAGATGGTTGATGTGAGCTTCCTATTCGAAAAAATGAATTGTCTGTTGCTAGAATCTTAGTTGAAAGAGGGTTTGAGAATTCTTCTGTACACGTATCTCAAATCTAGCAATCAGGTTAAGGAAAACAAGAGACATGAATAAACCATGACCAACGTGTCTATACTATGCCTGTTGTTGAGTTTTTGAGGATGAAAGGATAGAAGTATGTGTCTTGGAAGTCAACGTGAAGGAACCAACCTAAGGTATCTAGGGAATGCACTTTGGAGGCTAGTGTAACCAAATAGACACTATGACAGATACACATACACTAAGATGTCACCGATCAAGGATTGGTCTCCAGTCCCTTTACTTCTTTGGAGCAAAAATGGGGGAGAGGAGTATACATTCCCCTTGCTTTGAATTCAAGGGATATTTTTTCCATAGATCCAACTTGCACAGCTGAAATGCAGTTCACCTCCTGTTCAGAAAGCTGTTTTTGGGAAGGGTTCCCAGGCAGGGATGAGAAAAAAAACTGGTAGAGATAAATGCACACTGAAAGTGGACACCTACCCCATGCTTACTACTTCAAGAAATCAAAAAGACTAGAGTCTCTTCTAATAATACTTTCTTTTGAGGAAAATCCAGGGGTGTGGCAGATGAATATCATTTATGGAACCTCTGTCTTTTCTGTTAAGGTTCAGAAGAACACTGTTCTTAATTGGTCTATTTCTGAAGGCTGTTGTTTCTAGTATTTTCTTGTGTTGAAGAAACATACAGACTCAGAGAATATAAAATGACTGTAGTGTCCTTGAGAGTATGATGATAGAAAATGTGAGATACAAAATTCCTGGAACCAAAATAAGTACTTCATGGAAATGGGAGATATCATAGTCATTACCAGGACCAGATTAACCCTTCAGTGAGCCCTAGGCAAACAAACTTGTGGGCCCCTACTTTTTTTCACTCAATAATTATAATATGTAAAATAAGCAAAACTGGGCCCCTTCTTCACTTAGGGCCCCATGTGCCTAATTTGCCTATGCATTAATCCAGCCCTGGTCATTGCAATCATGTCAGAGGCATCAAAAGTAACTTGTCAAGAGGTTGCAACAGTAAATTAGCTTTCAACCATGCAGACTTTTACTTCTTGTTCATAAAGAAGATCACAAAGACATCACAGCAGATAAGCTGCTTCAAAAGAGAAACAGCTCAAGCATCTTTAATAGTAGAGACTGGAAGATGAGTAAATCTTGAGCTTGAAAATGTCTAGTCTTAAGGGTGCCCTGCTGCCTGAACTTCTCCTGACCCTAGCTTGTGCTGCTGTATGGATGATATTTAGCAAATCATGTTATTCCTCCTTTGTGACCTCCAATGTAATGTCAAGAATCTCTGCAATCCTCGTGAGGATGGAACAGTTTCAACTAGTTGAAGGAGACAGGCATGGTGAGGGTGACTCATCAGGAGATGATGAACCTCTTTGACAGTTCTTGCTTTCCTTTGGTTTTTCTCATAGTTTTGTTTTCCCTGATGCACTTCCAATGTACTATCCAGAGTGGGGACTGAGAGTGAGAATGAGGTGAATCCTTGGTATGCCCTAGAGAAATGGATGAAAATGAGAAGTCCTAAACCAGTAAATATGCCGTTTTGAACAAAATTCCTTACATGCATGATACTGAATTAGAATTGGAGCCAGTGGTTGCTCAGAGACAATAATCAAGTGTTCTGGGAGAAAAGACTCTGGTATTGGACTTAAGGACAGCTGGCCAGACACTAGGAGCATCTGGCAGTGAGGTGGCAACACTAAACCAAAGGTGAAGGAATAGTGCCACAGGCAATGCAGTCCTTACCAAAAGAATCTTAACAAAGGAGTCATTGATGCTGGTTTTCTCTTTAGTGCAGGCACTTTAGAAAGAGGTTTGGAACTGTAGGTCTTGGTTGAATGTGCTCAGGAACACATTTTGAGCCTCACGCTCAAATTTAAGGATAGTGAGGCATATATTCCCAGCTTTGGTGTTCTTTCCTCCAGCTCTCTGAAAGTATTTAGATTATTGAAGAGCAGTGTCTGTAAAAAGGAGCTACTCTTAAATGGGTAAACCAACAGTTTGACTGTGCTGACAAAGGGTGCTGTTACAGGTTACCTTTAAACCATTCTAATCTCTGGAATGTTAGGCAGTTTTATAGCTAGAACAGTTTCAGAGCAGTCATATGTTAAAGCTTTATGCTGTCTTTGAGCTGTGCAACTCTGACTTGCCACTGGAGGAATGGTGATCAATCCTGTGGCTAGGAGCAGGATGCCTGGGTTGTTCTGCTCTGGGTGGCTGGAGGGTTTGTTGGGGAGGGGAGCAATGCAGCATGGAGAGGCACAGAACCAGAGGTGGAGTAGCACTGGGGCTGGGACTTCCCTCTGCAGGACTCCTAGGTCTCCTTAAATCCTTTAAGGTTATGTAAAGTTTTTATGTAAAGTTTTTATGTAAAGCCCCCTGCAGCCTAGTCTCAGGTGAAGGCAGCTGGGAGGAGGGCCCCAGGGAGGCATGATTCTCTGTTGCTCCAGATAAAACTGCATTGGGGAATAGAGCTGCAGTGTGGTGAGAGAATGCAGCCTGGGGAGGCCTGTTTTAACCGCCTGGCAGTTCCATGCTGAGTTAACCCCTGGCAGCTCTAGTCCCAGCACAAAGTAGCTGGGTGGTGAGAGCATGCAGCCTGGGGAAGCATACCTCCCATGATCTCAGTGCAGTTAACCCCCCACAGCTTCACACCAGGAGGGTTGTATGCTCTCACTGCCTGGTGGCTCCATGCTGGGAGCAGAGCCACTGGGAGTTAACATGCAACTGAAAAAACTGAACTGGAAAAAAAAAATCAAGCCAAAAATCAATTTTCCCCACAGTGCTAAATTTGCCTACAGTAAACAAATCCCAGGTCACCATCCTAGTCTCAGATGCAACTTCCCCAGGATTCATGCTCTCACTAGGATCTAAGTCATGGAAGCTCTGCTCCCAGCCTGAGTTGCTGGGCAGGAAAACCAGTAGAGCTTTGGAGGGTGCAAAAGGTAAAGAGGCTGGGAGCTGTGCATCCTGGGATGCTGGAGGACTGCAAATTGATTGCTTTATCTCCCCAGACCAGACCAACAATACCTTAACCTTGACCTGGGTAGAATGGCTCAGAGATAACCCTCACCCCAAGCGGTGTACCTTTAAAATGTTTAGAGGGTAGTTAGAATGGGTTAGCACCTTTCAGTGCATGAATCCGCCTGTGTTAAGTGCCTTTAGAATGGTTTAAAGGTAAGCTGTAACACCAGCCAAAGGCTAAACTAATCTTTTCCAAGTATCTCATTAATGAAAAATGAGGGATGCATAGACTTCTCCAACAGGTAAAATTCAGGAATGCTTCTATGTTTTCTTAGAAGTCTCTTGGAGAATGAACAACATGCAAAGCAGGTTCTGTTAATTGCCCCTCTCCCAAGTATATAAAGCACAAAGAATGGCACGGCAGAGTCACAGAAGGGACAGCTGTGTACCATTACTGAATGCTCCAAATTAGGACAGTAAAAACGAAAGAGGACAAACCCTTACATATCTTTCCATGCACAAACATAATGGGTAGAACTGATGGGAAAGTATACAGGAGCTCCATCCTCTAGTCCAGTAGCAATTTTCCTATCCCTACCTAACAGCAGGGGTGCCAACCTGTGGCATGGGCAGCCTGTGTGTGGTACACATCAGACTGGGAATGGAATAGTCAGCACAGTGGCAGATGGGGCAGGAAACAGAAAGCAGAGCAGTAGATTAGGCAGGAAGCATGAGGTAGAAAACAAAACAGCAGATCAAGCAAGGCAAGGGGATCACCGTTGCACTTAGGAAGGGTTCAGGAATACTTTGTGACAAGCCTGCCAAAAATATTGGCCCTCACTGCTTTAATTACTGACTGTTGCATAGTTTACTACAGTTGCTTCAGAGATCCCTCATACTATTTGTATGGTCTGTATCTTAACTTTTTTTACTTGTTTCTGTGGATGGTATGGCGCAGTGTTTTGATATTCTCATTCTGTGAGATTTTTTAAGAATTGCCAAAGGCTCTATACTGCTACAACCAGTGCTATAACTTCAGCAGGTATCATAAAATAGTCTGTATGATTGATTACACTGACTGTCAGGCATATTTCACAAAATCACCACAACCAAATATATTTAAATAACAAAGATGAACCGTATAAGTTTCCAGCCTTTAGGCTGCCACAATTTAAACAACACCTAATTACACAATTGCTGCTGATAGTCCTCAAATAAGTAGGTACTTAGCAACTGCAGCCACTTAGTTTACCTCTGACAAACACACACTTTTCTAAAGTCAGCAAAAATACATGTAAGGACAAAATGCTATATTTTGCTCAATTTTTATTTTCCCTTTACAGTGGGTCACTTTTTGGTGGTCAGCAGAACTCAGTTTAAACTCTCTTTAGGGGCTTTCAAAGTAATGATTTAAAATGAAAATGTATTTCCCCTAGCCTTGCCTGATTTCCTCTGCTTAATTATAGGCTCTAGCCTATCTTCTATGACAGCTTACATTTATGCAAATCAGTATTTTCTATATTTGATTTGATTGTAAAATAAATACAGTCCATGCTACAATTTAAATTAACACTTTTTTGGATAAACCTCCTTAAGTCTGAAGGAGGTTTTGGATACACCTCCTTAAGGTTGAATCAATTCAGTCTTTGCAGGTTAGTTTAAGTTGCACAGATTAAACTGAGAAGCAAGTGAAGAGACATTCACTTTTGATTCAGGGAATGCAGCCACATGCCTGCAGCAGCTCAGGACAGAAGCCAGGGGGTGCTAGAGCACACCTCCCAGCCTGCCAACCACTGGCCAAAGGAAGGGACTGAAGCTCCAAAGCTCCCCCATCCCTGCTCAAGTGGAGGGAGCATGGCCAGGGCCCAACCTGGGGTTAGCATGCTGGAGAGTGGGGGTTTAAATCCCCTCCCTGGCCCGCATGAGACCCCAGCCCAGGTCTGCCTGGATGAGGGAGGTGGGAAACAGTGCCTGTGAGGCTTCTGCTCCCCCTCCCCCCTTGCTCTCCACTTGGGGGTTGGGGGGGCAGCCCTTGCCAGGCTGAGGAGGAGGTGGGTGGGGAAAAAGTAGTGGAGCTGAATTCATAAAAGCTGGAACAAGAATAGTCCTTTCTCTCAAGTGAACTTGTATTGAATACAGCAATCTCCAACCTCAAGCACACAGCAAAGAACAACCAAAAATCTTTGCCTACGCTAAGAAACAGCCCAGTAAAATACAGTAAGAGCACACACAATTTAGTCTAACTTAAAATGTAAACCAAGAAGACAAGAGAAAGCCCTGCATAAATCTTATGTAATCCTGAGGGCAGAGCCAGGTATTCGAAAAGTCCTTCTTGGGGAATCAGCAGGTGGTCTTAGGTGTCGGAGTGGAGATCCCACAGGCCTCATCTTTACTTGCTGGGTTTTTTGGTTGTAGCTGTGTTGGTCTAAGGACATAGGCAGGCAACGTATTTGAGTAGATGTGATATCTTTTATTAGATCAACTGAGTAGTTGGAAAAATTTCTTAGCAAGCTTTTGAGCACAGTCACCCTTCTTCAGGCACTGAGACTTCCTGCCACATTTTTAGCTTCTCTCTTTCCTTGGAGTCTCAGACCAGCAGAGACTACCTAGCCTGAAGAAGGGTAACTGCACCCGAAACCTGGCTAAGAACTTTTTTCCAACAATTCATTGGTTTAATAAAAAATATCATATCTACTCAAAGTACCTTGCCTGCTCATCTTTACTTGTTTTTTTACAGGCACACTTGCACCCCCTTGTCCCCCTTGGGTGCCTTGACTTCAGTATTCTTGTTACCTTTAGCACCTTTGGCAGGATGCTTATGTATTCAGTGTCTTTTGTCTCTGTTTAGATATTCCAGTCTTCTACCTTTTACAGGCTCTGCTTTATAATGTAAATGTAGTTCTCTTCTTTCTTTGGTCACACCAGCCCAAGCAGTCTGGGACCCTCTCCTGTTCCCTTAGCTCTGTCTTCAACACAGACATGTGATGTGATGATTGTGCCAGGACTTTTCCAACACCTCCCACCTCTCAGACTGGTCCTGCAGGGCTTGGCTCTGTGCTCACAGGTGGCAGGGGAACAGTCCTTCCAGCCCTGGTTCCCCAGCCTCTTCCCCCTCCCCCATGGCCTGGAGGAGCTGAGGGAAATTACATCCCCGTCCCCTTCCCCTTCCCTTATCAACTTCCTGCTTCAGTCTCTGCCAAAGGTGGGAGGGGGTCTCCTGCCAGCCCCTGCCAAGCAGACCCCTGTACCAGTGAGAGAGGGAGTTTCATAGAATCATAGAATCATAGAAGTAGGGTTGGAAGGGACCTTGTAGATCTTCAAGTCCGACCCCCTGCCTGGGCAGGAGAAAAACTGGGCTCAAGTGACCCCAGCCATGTAGGTATTGAGCCGCTTCTTAAAGGCCCCCAGAGTAGGAGCCAGCACCACTTCCCTTAGAATTTGGTTCCAGATCCTAGCCACCCTAACTGTGAAGTAGTTCCTATGGATGTCTAATCTGAACCTACTCTCCAACAACTTGTGGCCGTTATTTCTTGTTATCCCGGGGGGTGCTGGGGGAAACAAGGTCCCCCCTCAGCCTTCTCTTGTGAAGGCTGAACAGGTTCAGGTCCCGTAGCCTCTCATTGTAGGGTCTGCCCTGCTGTCCCCGGATCATGCGGGTGGCCCTTCTCTGGACCCTCTCAATGTTGTCCACATCTCTCTTGAAGTGGGGCACCCAGAACTGGACACAGTATTCCAGCTGTGGCCTGACCAGTGTCGCG
>NW_005842066.1:2388571-2420585 GCF_000455745.1 Alligator sinensis | reverse complement strand
AGCACCACGAGCGCTCGTAAAGCCATGCCAAGGGCCCAGCAATAACCCCTGCTAGCTCCCTCAACACCCTGGGGTGGAGAGCATCTGGACCTGCTGACTTGAACACATCCAGCCCCTCCAGAAGCACTCTAACCTGGTCCTCCTCAACCTTAGGTCTTGGGGCGTTCCCCTCGAGTCTGTCTTGAATCATGGTGGGGGAGTCCCGGTCCCTGCCCAAGAAAATGGAGGTGAAGAATTTGTTAAAGATGTATGCCTTCTCTTCTGGCGTGACCACCAGATTGCCCAGTGTATCTTGCAGGGGCCCCACATTTCCCGGCGCCTTCTTCATCCTCCCTATATATTTGAAGAAGGACTTTTTATTATCCTTGATCTTGGACGCTAGTCCTAGCTCTATGTCCGCCTTAGCTTTCCTAACAGCCCCCCTACAGGCCCGAGCAGTTTAAACCCTCCTCCCCGCCTCTGCCTGATCCTGCCTGCCCATGCCTCCTGTCCTCTCCACTCCAGTGGGGAAAAGTCTTGCAGGGGCTGCCCCCCCCCCAGGCAGACCTGGCTGTGGTCCCCAGCTGCGTTTCTCACCCCACTTTGCTCCCTAGCTGGAGCAGCCAGCCCTCACTGCTCCAGCTAGGGAGCAAAGGGGCGGAGCTAACCCTGCTTTCTGGAGCAGACAGCACAGCCCAGCCCAGGGCTGGAAAGCATCTGGGATGCTGGGGGACTGTGGTTTAACTTGAACCAGGAAGGGGTCTGGGGCAGAAGTTTCATAAACCAGTTTGACCTAAATCAGTTAAGTCTGATACTACATTCAGCAGGTTTATCTTAAACCAACTGCAGCCACTGTGAAACTGGTTTATGTGCACTGAACTTCTGTTCTGTTACAGGTTTAAACCAGTTTCTGATCACTTAAACCAGTTTATGTGTAACTTCTGACCCTTGCCCCAATGTTGAATGTATGTGCCTAATTAACATGTTCCATTATACCAAATGCAGTTTAAAATATGCTAGATGTTATAAATTAGAAATGTGATATGTTAGTACTGTACTGCCCTATGCACAGATAGCACAAATGTAGAAGCATGGCATATCTATGAATATAGATCAGAAAACTTCATATTCTATTGTTCTGTACTACGCAAAATCTTTGTGCAGGGGAATAATCAGTCATTGAAATAATTGTAATGGGAACATACAAACCTGGGTACAAAATCCACTCATCTCCCTGGTACCCATGGCAACTGAAGAACTGGGGAAAAAATGATACTTTACTAGCCAACTGATAGAAAAAAATGAACCTGCATAGCCAAAGCATAATCCAAAACTCACTTTTGTTAATATATTAGCCCATGATTAGAGTTTCAAACTTCTTCATTTAACAATACTTTGTTATAAACATTTATTTTACCAAAAATGCAAATTAACAATAGAGATGCCACCTAGAGAAACAGACTAACTTAAGGTTCATTGATTACAGAACCTGTAAAAACTCTACATGTATGAATGGCCAGCATTACTAGAAATCCTGTTGTAGTGAATATCAAATAAATGACAGACTAGTTAAAAGAAAATTATTCCCAAATTTAGTGTTGTATAAGTATATATTCTATATTTTTCAGAAGTAGTAAAAATTCTACTTAAAATAACTTGAATTCTATTTTTCTTCTATTTCCTATTTTACCACCTTAAATATAAATAATCAAGTTTTACAACAAATGTTATAAAACTCTTGAACCTCATATTTTATGTCAACCAGCAATCTGAGTGAGAGTCATGACTCAATCTGCTCTTCATGTTTACTTGTTTAAATAATTTAGTACTACACTCATCATAAAGTCTGTTCATGAAAAAAATAAATTATACTTTAATAGCAAAAGGCATGCTAAGTGAACTTTCTAGTAATACCATCATAATGGAATATTCATTAATAATTCAAGAATACTGCACAATTAACTAGCTCTTAGGTAACAGCAGTTAATACTTGAAAACTTCTCAATATTTTACATTAGAAGTTAAAAACTGAATAATAAAACAGAAATTATCTTCATATCTCACAAGATACACGTATTGATCCTGGATACATAAATAAGTCTCATTTAAACATCTCTATCAATTGATCTGAAATATTTTTTCTGTTGTTTGCTTTTTTAAAATTTTGTTTGCCAATTGAAATTTTTTCTCCTACCCAGTTTGTGTTTACCTCTAACAAAACATTTCTCTATAAATTAATAAACAGCTATAACAATGTGTCTGTTTTTTCCTTACACTGTTCCATGTCCTTATAGGTCTCATAACATTGTAGCCAAGGAAAGTATTAGCCTTACTTTCCAGGTGGGGGAGAACAGTCAAAGGCCCACAGTTACAAGAGTGAGTCAATGGGACAGGTAAAAACACAATATAGCCCTCCCCACCCCTCTCCCCCCCACCAGTTATGGCACTGTGTTTCCAAAATAAAAATGTATGAAATGCCTGTGATTGCACAAAAATGCATTCCATAAGACAAAAATAAAGGCTATTCATTTTAATCTAGCTGGCAATAGGCTATACTCTTAAAATGTGATTTTTTTATTCTTTTCTTCCTTTCATATATTTTATACCTTATCATACATTGTTGAGATCAAGCTTGAAAGCCACTGCAAGTGCCAATTATAAACTACATGCTAGATAAAACCTATTTAATCTGGAACATCTTAAGTGACAGCATGTAATAATCTTGTTCTTTACAAGCTGGAGTATTACCAAGCAGCTGATGAAGATTCCTCCTTAGCTCAAGTGAACCTCCTCATTTTGGAAAAGAAGCAGAATATTCCTCTCATATACAAACATGAAACTGATACGTGAAGATGAAAATCAAGGAATCAACACTGAATTCCTTAGTACATTTGGGCAGTGCTCCCAGGGCATATTCTCATGGCTAAATTCATCCCTTATTCAAGACTCCTGAAGTCAACAGTTACCCTCCCTGACACCCACAGACAGTTTTGTTTAATAGCTATTAATGGATCTATCGTTTATGAATTTATCTAGTCCCTTTTTGAACCTGGCTATACAATCTGCCTCTACAGCCTCCTGTGGCAATAAGTTCCACAAATTAATGCATTCTGTGAAAAAAAATGTTTCCTCCCATTAGTTTTAAACTTGTCTCCTGCTAATTTCAGTGGATACCCCCTAGTTCTAGTATTGTAGGACTTGATGAATAAGAATTCCCCGTTCACTTCATCTACACCCTTTCTGATTCTATAGAGCTCCATCATATCCCTCCCTCAGCCTTTAATTCCAAAATGAAGTCCTAGCATATGCATGTCTCAATACCCATTTCAAGCTCTAAAAGGTTGAGCACCACTGATCTAAAGGGGGAGAGGAGATCCAGGCCAAGAAAGGAGCTTTCCAGGGAAGAGGAGTAGAAATCTTGGTTCAGAATGCTTTTTGGAAAAGATCAGGTACAACACCTAGCTTTGAGATGACTGTAAATGGCAGTGAAAGCCTCATCATAAGCTCTCTTTTGATCTGAGTTGAATGATTCTTCTTTGTTAAATAAAGGAGACCCAGAGCAGAAAATGAGCTTGAATCATGTAAGTTTATGTACATTCTTCAGAAATCAATGTTTGGGAAAATGAGACAGCAGGTACTACATGAAAAAAAATGAAAGAATCCACAACCCTGAAAATAACTGGACAAAACAATGGAGTAACAGGAGGAAAGAAATGTGCTGTGGGGGAAGGGAACATGAAATCGAAATTCTCAGTTTCTTTTCCAAAATGAAGAGGTTCACTTGAGCTAAGGAAGAATCTCCATTAGCTGTTTGTTAATAATCTGATTTGTAAAAAACAAATTATTATACACCATCACTTAAATCAGTTCAGATGACATAGATTTTATCTAGCATGGAGTTAATAACTGGCACTTGCAGTGGTTCTCTTTTCACTCTCTAACTTGTATAATTCCGGGCTAAGATTCACTGATATCAGAAAATTTGCGCATCTTTCTTCCCTGTAACTTACAAATGAACAAATTGTTTTTGTGTATGAGTTAAATCCCTAAAAATAAAAGAAAACTATAAGGTCCTCAGCAAGAATACTATAGACAAAATTACACTAAGGATCAGAACATTCTGAACATATGCTCATACAAAGCTGAACACAGAACCTCGATTTTCTGTGAGAATTCTGTGCAATGCCTTTATTATTATTATGATTATTATTATTATACAGCTCCAGTATAACATTCATCTGGCATTGATTCACTATCTTATGCTAATTAAGATATTCAAAATACAGAGGCAGGGGAAAATCACACGGTGCCTTGTTCCAGGATGTAGAAAAAAATAGAACCATCCCACTACATATGAATAAATCAATGGACATTTTATAACTTTGTTCTCTAAAATATTGTACTAAGCCCTAAGCATCAGTTTGCCACTCTGGATCTGTTCAGCTAAGTCAGAAGTCTATCAGCATGAATTACTTTCCAATAACAGAGACAGTCATATTATGCAAGATTAGCATGGAGGAAGAAATTGCAAGGGTAGTTGCTAGCACTAGTTCCACAATACCACTGCAGTAAATCTTTTGGCTATGGAATTAGAATGATGGTTTGCACTGATTGAACTATAAGAACCAGTAAACTTAACTCAAATAATGCTTACATGGCCAGTAGCAGAGCTGGCTTCAGAAGTGGGCAGTGAGAGCTACTGCCTGCTTGACTGCCCTTCCTGCCACCCCGTGCCGAGCCCTTCCCCAACCCGTAGCCCCACTGTCCAGCACCAGGCCAGCATCTCGGGTGAGCAAACATGCAATGCCTCACAATAGCCCACAGGTTCCCTGCCACCCACAGCCACTGAGGCATGCACCCCCTCACACACTCCCATACCCCTCTCAGACATATACCTCACATCCCCCCCAACACACTTCCATACACCCACCCCACACCTTTAACTTACTCCCCCCACCCCCCATACATCCCTTACCCCCAATATATATACTCCATGCGCACACAGTGCCAGTGACTTGGGGGGATCCCAGGGGGTAGCACTGTGGGGCACCAAAATACAAGTCTGCCTAGGGCACCATTTTCTCTAAGGCTGGCTCTAGCCAATAGGCTGTCACTTTGATGTTGCTAAGATCTTTAATTAAAACACTTTTTGGCAAACTGAGCCTAATAACACCGTGATTACATGATACAAGAGGTTATGAAAAGGTGGGATGTGGCAAAGGAAACCTAAAGAAAATAGGAGTTCCAGACAGAAGTAAAAGCTACTTTGTTTTTCCTGATTAAAGATATACAAATTAGTTTGTGCTAATGAAGTGTAGCGGCAATTCATATCTTCACATTACTCAAATCATCTTTTGCAAAGCTTTACATTTTATTTTTAATAGTTCCAAAATAAATCATTATTAACTAAATGTGGTGCATCTGTGACCTGAATAAACATTGCCTTTAATCTCATGAGTATATGGGATTAGTTAAAACCAGGAAATATTATTTGAAATATTCAGTTATAATTCTCTAAGGTTTTGTTTTTTTCCTTTGAAGCCTGCACTATACACTCCATGAGTCTCTAGATCCTTTCTTGTCAATTCAGAGCATGCATTGTTTATGATTCCTATCCTTTCTTTAGCCTATTAGAATATTTCTCCTCCTTTGTGCTTTGACTGGGTTTCCTCTTGAAATGCTTCACATGAATCAGACTCTTAATTAGTTTGGCTCCCTGAGAGATTGAAATGGGGTATACATTAAGGTTCTTTGAAGCAAACACATTGAAGGTAAGTAAAAGAAAATACAGATAAGAAAAGTCTATACAGTCAGCTACAACACATTGTGAATCCTGCAAAGAATAGCCAAATGACATGTTTATGATTGATAATTCAGTTGGGCTATTAGAGATAGCTAATAAAAGTGCATAAAAGCATATTGTGAAATGTAAAAATAAATAAAGACCGGCAGCTTATCAGGGCTATTATGTAGCTACATTCCTGAATACTAAAAGGGCACACCCTACCCCTCTCCGTGTAAAGTTCTTCTAAGGCACCTATCACTTTGGTATCCAAGTGCCAAAGTCAATGTAAAGATATTTATGGAGGGTGGGGACTTTATCTGGTTGAATGCAAAGGGAATTATTGAGCATATGTTTTTATTCCTGGAGCCTGTCCTTACATTACATACTTGGACTCACATTCAATATCTAAAGAGGCAGTAAGATGTCCTGTCAAAAAATACAGACTACAAAGAAAATGGAAAGAAAACAGATCATTTTAAGGTTTAATAGTTACAATCACTATTTTTTCACAGGAGGAAATATTCAAAGATGCCAAAAAGAATTTTAAATTGTGGTCAGCACAAGTGTGTCTCTGTAGAGACTGTGTGGATTTGTCAAGGGATCTTGGCCTCATTCTTTCTGTAACTACTGATTTATTTACTACGTTACATTGCTCCTTGTGTCCCTTTCTCCCCCACTCTTGCTCATCTTTTTTTTCTCAATCTTGTTACTAGAGAACAAGGACAACTGACTTCCCAGGTATCTGGGGATAAATGTGTGATTTGAACTACCAAAATATCCATATGTCTACATGCACCAGTGTATTAGAGTGGAGTTATTCACATAGCCAGGACATAGTCAGATCTCCCCTTCTGCAGTTAGCTTTTCTTTCTTCGCCATTCCCTTTCCACAAGCCCTGATATTGTTAAATGGATCTTACTGATGTCTACAGGAAAATGTAAATGTAGAATAGGATAGATCTAAGAAGCCAACTATGGAAGTTACCACTTGGGTTAGGGACAGAAATTACACATAAACCAATATAAGTGATCAGAAACCATTTCAAATCTGTAACAACAGAAGTTCAGTGCACATAAATTGCTTGCAAAATGGCCAGAACTGGTTTAAAATAAACCTGGATGGATGTAATATCAGACTCAACTGATTTAAGTTAAATCAGATTATTAAACTTCTGTCCCAGATCCCCTCCAGATTCAAATTAATTCACAGTCCCCGAGCATCCCAGGATGCTTTGCACCTGCCCCAGAAAACCTCCCCTCTCCTTGCAGAGTGGGTGGGCCCAAGCTGTGTGCTCCAGCCAAGCAGGGAGGTGTGCCCTAGTGCCCTCCAGGCTTCTGGCCTGAGTCACTGAGGACATGTGGCTGCATTTCCAGAATCAAAAGTAAATGTCTGTTCACTTACTTATCAATTCAATCTATGCAGGTTAGATTAACTTGTAAAGATTGAATTAATCCAGCTCAGGCTTTTTGACTGTCTGTACTTAGCCCATGTGATTGAGTCTGTCAGAAGCAATCCAGCAGGGTTCATTTACCTTCATGCTCCTGCTAATTCTCAGATATGATGCAGCTTGACTAGGCAGGAAATAGGGCATTTAAACTACCCCATGCTTTGAGGAATATGCTAACATAATATGTTTCTGGGAAAGCAGTTACCATGTATATTTGACCTGTATATGTTTGAAATCTTGAGTATTAGGTAGTGTAGTAAGGCATTTCTTTTTAACTTCTCAAATGTTATAGTTTTCATATTGACAAGTTTGCAATTACACTCTGAAATATTAGTTTTAGATCCATGAAAATGGATAGGGTTAGTTATAAAGTTGAAAGTGATTCAGATATTTTTCAACTATCGTAACCAATACTTCTATTCTAGGTTCATACTTTCACTTTCATCTTTCATTATTCATATTAAACACAGTAAAAGATAGGGAGACAACAGAGTCAGAAAAGAGATCAGCAGGTCAAAGGTCAATAGGCTCAAAAACAGTTCTAAAGGCATTAATGAAGTAGTGAGGGTATATCTAAAAATTATCAAACCTTGCTGATACAATCTACAGTGTACCAGACCTTATGCAGTTACTCCATACAACATTTTGAAGTAATTTATCTGGCTCTCAAAAGTCCAATCTTTCTATGAACTACTTAAAACAAAGTATGTGGAACTGAGAAAAAGCACAGAAGTACTCTAATGGATGAGTCTAATCACAGATCCAGTCCCTGGCTGTTGGAAACCTAATGTTTTCAAATATGTAGAAACCAGAAGCCATGGTCTCAATGAGATGCTATTCCATTCATGGAAGGATATCTTCTCTCTCTTCCTGCTTGGTCTCAAAAGTCTAATCTTTCTATGAACTGCTTAAAACAAATTATGTTATGTTTTTGCTTCTATAATATTTTTTGTACCAGAAGTAGTTCCTTCCTCTCCATCCCCATTCCTGAATTTTTTGTCCTCCTGTCATCGATTTCTCAGCTTGCTTACTCTAATATTCTCTTGTCTGGGTCCTCCATTTCCTCTGCTTAGCCCATCTAAAGATTTCCAGTCTTAAAATACTGAGCATCCTCAGTTGCTCAACATCAACATTTTATATGCTTATTATTTTACAAATTCAGGACAAGTGTATGTGAGATTTTAGAAGATTCAGGAAGGCATTCAAAACTATAAGTTCACCCTCAGGAGATACAAGAAAAAGGAAAAAAAAGGCATTGTGCCATGTCACACATTGTCTTTTAATGTCATCTTAATCTGTCTGCTCACTTTATCAGTGTCCCGTTCAATCCCCCTTCTATGCAAGTAAAATAGCTATAGTTCTATTGCATAAAAAAATCGTTTACCCTAGTGCCTTTGTTGACTCTTCGTATGCAATTAATTTTGTATTTATTCCTGTATGTGAAGCAATACTACCCAAATTTGGTTTTTACCTTTTGCTTATTCATGTATAATGAACAAATATGAATAGTTTGAGGCCCTTGATGCAGTGGGCATTTATGCATATGTAATCAAAGGAAGAAGAGACCACTTATTTCCATTCAGTTGTCTCTGCAATGTTTTCTTATCAAGCACATTTGCTTCAAAACAAACATTATAAAACTCTGGAGGCATACATTTTTGCCTTCCCTTGTAGGAGCAATAATGTTCTCATGTGAAAAGTCAGCCTCTTTCTTTAATGCAGTGCTAAAAATAGTGCATTGATTTACAGTAACTCTTGATATTTTGCTGTCACTTTTTGATGTATCATTGAACCCAAATCTGTTTTTTGTTTCATTTTTTTCTCAGTATTATAGCCACAGCAACTATTTTAAGACACCTTTGGTTAAATGCCTTTCCAGTTTGGGATGCTGCAGGTGTGTTCATTTCAAAATGTAACAATTTTAGTTAGCCCTTACATCTCATACCATTTACTTACAATTTCTATTAACATGAACAGAACATGTAAAAACAGTTTGATGTTATTATCTATCTGTACATACCTGCACTCAAATGTATGTGTACACACAAACCACTGCATAAATACATAGTATGCAACTATAACCTGCACTTAATTTTATTCACACTTAGGAAATCAACATGAAACTCCAAAACAACAGCAATTGACTATGGCATACCACCTTTTTACATTTAATCACTTTCTACTACAAGCCTATCCCCATTACTCTAGGCTTATTTTTCCTTCATAAAATAAAGAAATCTCATAAGAAAAAGCCAAGAATATTGAAAATGTCAAAACCTTCAAAGCAAACATAAATGCTTTGTTCCTGAAGCTATAACAGTACAATAGATAGAATACTGACAGGTAATACATAGAAAAGTGCATTGCTGTAGATGGATGCAATGCAAATGAATGTTTTCATAAATCTGATCACATGTACATGGATATATTTTGATATTATTATTATTACAGGAAAGTAATTCCAGAGATACATATATCAAGAAGAATTTCAGTCTTTCTTCTCTTTGTATCTATCATAGTAATAATCTTAGCAACAAGAACTATTATTTCACTCTATTCCATCTTTTCCTTAGGAGGTTACACATCTGAATCAATTTTTTCAAAAGATAAATCACAAAAAATCTGTGCCTAGTCACTCTGGCTTAAACAGCACAGAATCAGATAAGCATATTTCCTTCTCAAGATCCTTGTTTGATTTTCTGGGGGGGAGGGGAGAAGAGTGAATACTACGTAAGAAATCAGAGAGAAAAGGTAACTGCGATAGCAAACCTTTGTATTCTCATTTTATAACTGGAATACAATTTACTTTGATAAACTTCAGGTCTAAAGTTAACTTAAAAGGGTTGGTCATTCTCAAATCCTTTCTTACTCTCTGAAAGATTCCTTCTCACATTACAGATTGAAAATGAAAGTCTCCCATGCAAAGGTGAGAAATATTTTAAAGAGAAAAGTTTACCTGATATTTTATTCTTTTGTACATTTTGTATAATTCTTACCATGTATGTGCCACAGTGAAACGCCGTTGTTTCGGTATGTTGCTACTCAAAAGCATCCTGCGTAACAGTCTTGGAGAATTTCTAGGAGAAATAACTGGAGATAACCTGGTGGAAGCAGATGATGAAGGCTTCATGGATGTCTTAGACTTTTCATGTTGCAACAGGTTTTCCTTTAAAGTCTTCACAAGATCCTCATTCAGCCATGGATTTTGACAATGTGGATTTTCTACTTCAGGTACAGTCAAAGTGTCTGGGCTTGTCGTCTGCTGAGCCATGTTTCCAGCAGATTTTATTACTGAATTCTAATGTAACGTGATATATGTTTTGCTTGTTTAAAATATTTTCTTCCTAATTCAGTTCCAAGGAACTGTGCAGAGCTTCAACTCTGATTCAGCCTATTCTGTTCTCAACATGGTGTAGCCTGCCCTCAGCATCTCTGTAAGATAATGATCTGTAAAGAAAAAAGCAAGCTAACTCCTCCACAGCAGCCTATTAAACATTACCACTGCTCTCACAACCGTGTTGCCAAAGATCACTTACTAGCTATCATAGCAGATGAACATGGAGGGAAGAAACTGTATTAGCACAGCTTTTGTCAGAGCTACAAAGCTGTCTGTTAAACTATTGGAACTAATGTGCTGCAGCTGCTTGAGTGACTTCTGGTTATGTACGTAAAAAGTGCTGGGAGGAGGGCTTAAACATCAGATGCTTGTTCATTTTGTTTGGTTATTCTTTCCGTTTACTTATTCCTGACTCTGCAGGGAGGGGGGAGCAGAATACTGAACATCCTCCTCCTTTTTTCCAACATCCACAATATTTATCTTTGCATTCTCCCCCCTCCCTCTGCTTCACAAAAAGATTGTCAACTTGAAGGTAATAGATGCACACTGACCTGCCCACCTTAAACTAAACCTCAAGAAAGACCACCATTTCCCATTTATATTCTTCAAAAATACAAAAGAAATTGAAGTTATTTACACAAAACTAATATACAGGTTATAATCATTACTAGTACCTGTTTAGTGAGATGTCCTTACTACATAGTATACTGCCTTATCCCTGCAGTTGTTATTAGGAATATTCCTATTCCTTTGCATAGTTGGTGTGGATAATTGTCCCATTGAGGCAGAAGAGCCTTTTTAAAACAGATGTGTCTTAAAGTTATAATCAAAAAATATAGTGCCTGCATGAATGTAACTACTATTGGTATTGAATTTTAATTCTCAAGCACAGGGTCAGCGTTCCTTCTGAAAACTATAAAAGACACTATGTTGCTGCAATTTTTCTCCATTTCCACAAATCATGTGCTGTTCAAGGTATTCTAGGGTGATTTTTTTCCCAAATTAAACTCAACCATTTTAGCTATTCAAGAAGTGCGATCCTTTATAAACATTCATTTTCTTTGACACTGACATGACACATAACAGAAAAGGATGGGACTGAAGTAAGAACTCATGTATTTAAGTTTGGTACTAGCAGTATTTTCTTGTTCAGGAATGGAAATTTTTGTAATCGTTTCTAGATCTCCTGTAGAACTCCCTCTGAATGCCAAATGTCACCAAGGTACAAAAGATTTTCTCAGTGGCAGAATATTGGTTGTATAACATTTATATCAATGCAGTATTTTTCTCATTAAGATCCATTACCTTGCAGTTATGTTCTCCTTTGCAAGAAGGCATTTAATTTTAAAGGCCCACATGGTGACCGTGCCTTCTAAATGGTAGGGAGTCTTGATCAAAATCTTACCCATAATGCAGAATCATGTGGAAGACTGAGATTCTGCTCTCTTTGCTAGTTTGGAGAGGGCATAAAATATCATGTAAGGCTCAGTACAGATGGTCAAAAAGCCCAAGGCTGAATCAGTTCAATCTTCGCAGGTTAGTAAACTGCATAGATTGAACTGATAAGCAAGTTGACAGATATTTACTTTTAATTCTGGAAATGCAGCCACATGCCTGCAGTGGCTCAGGCCACAAGCCAGGGGACACTAGAGCATGCCTTCCCTCAGCTGGAGAAGACAGCTTGGGCCCAAGCTAGCCCACCCACCCTGCAAGGGAAGGGTTTGCAGAGGAGGTGCAAAGCATCCTGGGATGCTGGGGGACTGAGTTAACTTGAATCTGGAGGGGACCTGGGACAGAAGTTCAATAAACCAATTTAACCTAAATCAGTTAAGTCTGATACTACATCCATCCAGGTTTATCTTAAACCAGCTCTGGCCATGTTGAAAGCAGTTTATATACACTGAACTTATGTTGTGTTACAGATTTGAAACAGTTTCCAATCACTTATACTGGTTTGTGTGTAATTTCTGTACTAGCCTAAAAGCAATACTTTGTTGCAAGAGAGAAGAAATGCCTTATCACTCAACAACAAAGACTTTCAGTCCTCCTTTGCTAAAAGGATAATTATTGTCTTGTTGGACACTATATCAAAAGCTGCCTAAAGGAAAGTAAAAAAGGGCAAGTAAAAAAACTAGGATATTTTCAGGCTTTGTGAAGGACAGGATGACCAACTCTCACAATCCCTCTTTATTTATTTATATAAAAAATGATGACGACTCTATATAAAACTAGCCATTATTCTAAATTATCTAGTTTGTTTGCTAAGATCTAGGTGCTCTTGTACTATGAAATACTGCCCTCTTATGGTCATATGAAAACATAGTTTTCAGACAACTCCACTAGCCTAGGAAAAGGCTGGTAGATACTCATCTATTTTGAGACCTGATCTTGCATCAATTAAGTTAATGCAACCATTGTCACTGACTTCAGTGGGAGCAGGATCATTCTTGAATTAGGATTGTACAAATGTACTAGTTTATATACAAGTAAATCTTATTTTGCTTGTTTCAAACAGTTATTAAAATTGGCTAAATCAGCAATGACTATCATCTTGATACACTATGCCAGGGGTGTTCAACCTATGGCCCGCAGAGTTGCATCATCTGGCCTGGTGGGCTCCCCATGCATCTAAAAAATTGGGTGGCAGGGGAGCAGTGGCAGCAATAATTGCCACTCCCTGCTGCTGCATGTCTGGACCCATGGGGAATATGGCGCTGCATGCCAGATTGGGTGTGCAAGGCTAAGGCACCTCAAGAGATTTGGCTTGTGGACTGGCACCACTCATCTGGCCCACAAGGCAAAAGTTTAAACACCAAAACAGCACTATTCTATATTATGGGCATACAGGGGACCTGCTGCACATTTAAAAACATGTTATAAACAGTAAACGCAAATAGTAGCAGAACAAGGGATTCTGATTTTTACAAAAAATTCAAAAAACTTCAATTTTGATCATTATAAAGTGAATGGCCCAGTATAAACAGTTATTGAAATGCTTTCCCATGCTGGGGCAAGGAGGATATATTTTTGACCCATGATTTTCTAGCAGATCTTTGGGTATTCCACTTCCCTAACCTCTCTTGCTGGAAGAAGAAATGTTGGAAGAAACCATAAGAGACTGTGGATGCTTTAAAATGTCTTTTTATCATAGTATCATAGTACTTAGGGTCAGAAGGGACCTAAACAGATCATCAGGTCTGACCCCCTGCCCTGGGCAGGAAAGGGTGCCGAAGTCGTATCACCCCAGCCAAATATCTGTCCAGCCTCCTCTTGAAGTGCCCCAAGGTAGGAGAAAGTACCACCTCACTTGGAGCCCATTCCAGAGCCTGGCAGCCCTAACTGTAAAGTAATGACTCCTGATGTCCAGCCTGAACCTTCTCTCTAACAATTTGTGGCCGTTATTCCTAGTGACCCCAGGTGGTGCCCGGGGGAACAAAGCCTCCCCCAATTCCCACTGGTCCCCACTGGTGAGTTTGTAAACCACCACCAGATCCCCTCTCAACCTTCTCTTGTGGAGGCTGAATAGGTTCAGGCCCTTTAGCCTCTCTTTGTAGGGCCTGCCCTGCTGCCCCTTGACCATGCGAGTGGCCCTCCTCTGGACCCTCTCAAGGCTCGCCACATTCCTCTTGAAATGCAGTGCCCAGAACTGGATGCAGTACTCCAAATGTGGTCTGACCAATGCCACATAGAGGGGAAGGATCACCTCCCTGGACCTGCTTGTGATGCATCTGTAGATGCATGACAAGGTACGGTTAGCCTTACTGACTGCTTCCTCGCATTGGCGGCTTATGTTCATCCTGGAGTGAACAATGACTCCAAGATCCCTTTCTGCTACCGTGTTGACAAGAAGGGTGTTCCCCAGCCTATATGTGTGTTGCTGATTCCTTCTCCCTAGATGCAGCACCTGCGCTGAATTCCATTGTATTCTAATCCACCCACCTCTGTAATTTGTTTAGATCAAGCTGGATTCTGTCCCTCCCCTCCAGCGTGCCCACCTCGCCCCACAACTTGGTGTCATCAGTGAATTTGGACAGCGTGCATTCCACACCCACATCCAGATCGCTGATAAAGATATTGAACAGTACAGGCCCCAGGACTGAGCCCTGGGGGACTCCACTGCCCACATCTCCCTGGGTTGAAAATACCCATCCACCACCACTCTCTGGGTGTGACCACCTAGCCAATTTGCCACCCATCTGGCTGTGTAGGCATCAATGCTGCAGTCACCAAGTTTTTTTTAAGAGAATGTGGTGGGAAACCGTGTCAAATGCCTTCTTAAAGTCCAGGAAAATGACATCCACCCTGACACCCTCGTCCAGAGACTTTGTGACCTGATCATAAAAAGAAACCAGATGAGTCAGGCAGGACCTGCCCTCAGTGAACCCATGTTGGTTGCCCCTGACCATTACCTCCCCTGCTGGGCCCTTGCAGATGTGCTCCTTGATAATTTTCTCAAAGGTCTTCACAAGGACTGAGGTTTATAAATATAACAAGTAGTTAAAATATATTCACCTGGGCTGCTTTTTACTAGTGAAAATGCACAGATTTCTAGCATCGTTATTTTGAACTTGCAAACTGAAAATTTCAGTCCAACATAATTAATCATTATAAAGCTATCTTCACAATTCAAGTGCTTTAAATATCTGTTGAACAAATAAACTTTATCTGCACTGTTTTATGTCAACCCATAGAATTTGTACTTACAATGAAACTTGCAAGGCAATTTACTGTTGTGAAGTTAAATGTACAGGTTTATTCTAAACAAATCATATAAATGTAAGCAGTTTCCACTGTAAGAGGAACCAAAGATTAAACTTGAATTACACAAGTAGCTTTAACAAAACACAATAAGCAAAAAGCCCTTTAAGTATAGAGCGTTTACCCTATAACGTGAGGGAAAAAAAATCCTGTTATGTCACTTAGGGTGCGTCTACTCGTCATGCTACATTGCCGTAGCAACATGCTACCTCACCATATGGTGCACTATGGCTATGTAACAATCATGTGAGTCTACACATGATCAGCTACTTCACCATAAGAACTTTCTCCCCCATTTTAGCACAGTGAAGTAGCAGTGAAATCTAACCATGCACCATGCACATGGTGTAGTATGGGCAGTTACTGTTCCAAAAGGAAGTACTAAAGCATGGCACCGTAACAATGTCACCATATGGCAATGTATAGACGCACCCTTACACAGACGCCTTTCTCATACTGCTACTATAAGCCCTTAAAAGCAAATACTGTGGGGAAAAGATCATTCATAGCTTCTAGAGATTTAGGTAGTTTAAAAAAAAATGGGGGAGCAACTGCAAGATGGCCATGTGCTATAAATAACTGCCATTTTTCAATAAATACTAGCATATTTAATCCGTGAATCCATTTGTCTGCCTTCAAACAAGCACATTTCCAATTTCTTACTATAAACATTACAGTTTTCTCTGTGTTCCTGTGCCACATCAAAACCAGAAAGACATGTCAAGTACTTCCTTGCACAAACTGTTTTGATTTTGGTAGATCTCATGACATGGTGGTTTAAAATCCTCATTTATCTAGTATGGTAGGGGGCACTGAAGAAGGAACACAACTCTTAACCTTCTGTAGTGGTTTTAGCTAAGATAATAAATACTATAACTCTATTTTTCTTGGCCACCGCTAACCCACTGCTAGGTTCACCACTAACAACAAATAATAAAAGGAGGTAGAAAGTAGGTTAGTAAGCTTTGCCAAAGAAAATAATGCTCCCCTCCCCTTTTGTCCCAAATAGCACATTTTAACAGGACATACATGTGTATCACATATTTAGAGGGCAATACTAGTGCTACTTTTAGTAACATTCATTTATATTTCATATGCCTCAAGGGTTTCAAACAAGTTTTAAACTAAATGTTCCAGTCAAATATTCTTGCAGTTAGAGCTGATATATACAATGTTTTGAACATAGCTTAATGAGTAGAAGTTATATCAAAATTAGATTTCATCTTTGCTTTTTGTTCACCCACCTAAGAGGTGTTTAGCTTAAATATATTAGGCCTCTGAATTAAAATAAAATTTTAAAAAGCATATTAATATTTTATTAGCATGCACATTTTTTTCTATTCATGTTTACTTTGTAACATAAGGAAATCTCTTCCAAATTCCCAGACACACAATAAGTTATGAGATACTATTCTGATCATTAGGGCTAGGTACAGACATTCAAAAAGCCCAAGGCAGAATTGATCTAAGTTGCATGGTTTTCTGTCAGTGGCATAGTTTTGGTCAGTTGTGAACAGAACACACATTCTCCCTTTGGTGAGGAAGGCAAATCTTAGACTGGGTTTTGCCATTTTTAAACCTATCTATATTTGCCCAACTTCTGTTCTGGTATGAGTATGGACTGGTTTCTTATCACTTATAACAGTAAAAGTGTAATGCCTGTATCTGACCTAGTTGTTGTACTGTTCCACCAAAATTTTAGTCTTAGGTTTGTGCATGGTTCTTGAAACTACAATCTCTTTACAACTTTTTAGCATTATGAAAATCTGGAGAAAATCATCAAGTCACACTCCCTACTCCACTTTACTCACTATTTATAAATATTATAAAATGAAATCCAAACATTCAACATTTATGCAACTGATATAACATTTATTTTCCAAAGAAAAATGCTCATGATGATAAACAATGTAATAACATGTTGAAGACTAAACTCTTTCTCAGATTTTTGTACAAATCATGGAAAAAGGCAGTGCCCTTAGCACGTACATACAGGAAAACTATTTAATAGATTTCAGAAACTATTTAACAGATTGTAAATTCTAATCTGCAAGGTAAAAAGAAATAGTAGAATAAATATACTAACAGAGAATTAAGATTAAAAAGGAATATGTAGGTACAAATTACTTTGTATATAAGAGTACAGTAAAAGTAGTTTTACAATTATTTATAGCACCAAATCAAAGTGCAATACACAATAGTGTGCATCAGTTTGGAAATTCTTTTAACATACTGATTCTTAAAAGGCTACGTTAAAATAATCTGTGGATAGAATAACCTATACACAAAAATAGAAAAGGAGGTAAAAGGAAAATATAAAGATGAAAAGCATGGCTTGAGAGTACCAGAGGATGCCAGGCAGACAAGAGAGTATAGATGAAAGAAAAAACGCAAAATTAGTTGGCAATAAGAACTCATAATAAATTGATTAGTTATCAGAACATATCAGAGCAGTTTGTTACTACTGAAAAGAATCTCTTTCTGATTTATTTGTGGTGGGTTATTTATCTTTGTTTCTGACAATGTTCAGAATCAGTTAAAGAATAACTGTTTTCATGTAGTCATACTGGTAACCTAGTATTCAGCTTCTACACTGCTGTATATACTATAGTTCATTGTTGGCTCTTTACTTACAAACTAAAACAGATGAAGGAACTGTGGTTATTATAGAGCAGTAGTTCTCAACCTTTGGTACCTTACATACCCCCTGCTGATTGACGCGGCAAAAGCAAAACCGGAAGTCCCACCATGGCACTTCCAGTTTCACCACTGTGAGTCAAGTCCTATTTCTTCCTTGCAGACCACGGCCTGGGGCAAAGCAGCCTGCATGGGGCCCCACTCCCTGTCCCCCAGCACGCTGACACTGGGGAATGCAAGCCCCAGCGCATCGGATGAGGTGGGAGGGGCAGTAGCTGGAACTTCCGGCCTGAACAGGCAAAAACATCTCTAACACGCCGGATGGGAGGGCAGGCCAAACTCAAAACACAGCACCCACGTACCCCCTGCCCATGTCTCATGTACCCCCAGAGGTACACATTACCATGGGTTGCGAAACACTATTATAGAGAACTATCAGACCTGAATTCCTACATCTGGATAAATATGGTTACTACAGCATCTAAAAAGGTGAGACACAAAAGCAGGTTTATAGCACCTTTGTGGATCTTGAATCTCCAGTGGAAGGAATGTTTTATGACTAGCATAAATTAGAGCAATTTTAAGGCTGCTCTAACCTTTATCAGCAGTGCAGCCTGTAATCTACAGCCTAAGGGGCTGTTGTGATAATAATGGATTGTGGAAGTGTGGAAGAAACTTGTTGAGCTGTATGTTCTTTTTGGCAGCTAAATCTTCATAGTGGAGACAATGGAAAGAGGTAGTACCAGACTGTTTTTAGGTAACTAAAAAGTTTCATAGAAGGATCAGATGTGGAGCAGAATTAATGGGGATGCTCAAAGACACTCTGAAAAATAAGCAAAAACTATAAATAAATGCAGTGCATAAAAAATCTATTGTTTTCATTTTTATTATTCATCAGGGAAAGCCATTGAGATGCCATATTGTATTTTCAGGGTGGTCTTATTATTATACAAAAAGTAAACAAAGATGGCACAATAGAACTAGTAAATACAAATACATACAAAATTACTTACTGGCGGTTAGTGAACAGGGTCACCGTTTTTCAGAATAATCACAGTATACCACATTTTCTCACATATAATATGCCCCAGAATATAATACTTACTTTATTTTTGAAAGGCCAGGTGAAGAAAAAAAGATTTTTCCAGGGGGAGAACGCCACATTGACAGTGTTTTAGGACTATGTTTTCTACACCAACCTGGTAAAATTAAATATTACTGGCATAATAAAATGTCTAAAAATATTATAGGCCCAGCCCAATTTTTGTAAGTGATGAGTTCCATCTCAGAAAACAACTAAAAGGAAAAAGTATCACTGAATTTTTAGCAAACTGAAAAAAAAAAAAAAGAAAGGCTGTCCAAGCTTCTTGCTTTTCTAATTCTGAAAGAGACTTTCAAGGATTCTTTTTTTTCTAGAGTAAAACTCCCTAAACAGAGTTCAAGAGAACCGGAGGATATAGTGTGAGAAGGAGCTACTGTTGTGGGGAGCTGCTGAAATTTTTCTATTGTTTAAATCACAAAGAAAACTGTGCTAAATTTTTAAGATGAACTGACTTCCTTGTGTCAGACCAGGGAAGAAAAGCTTTAGCAAGGAATGATGATGATCAAAACACAAGTTATAATATCTCTCAGGATTCAAGCAATTAGAGCCATACTTTCACTGCTTAGGGCTATCACTTTGGCAGGAATAGTGCTTTTTTAGTAAGCTGCAATGCAAAAAGTGTGGGAAGACAGGGCACAGCTCTTGGGCTTGCCAGAATGTGGCACAGTTCAGTAAAAGAAATACCAAGAGAAAGCCATCAATGCCTATAAGGATTAGCTGTCTAATATAATATATGACTGTGAAGAAGTTAAGGGTTGGAAGTAGGTTGGTTCCAGAAAGGAAAGGTAGTGGAATAATACTTTACAAAATAGACAGACATGCCTTGGGCTATTATTCTGTTAATATAAAAGTAAAAGATGTGGTACTGAAATTAGAAATAAACATGGGAGCAGCAACTCCTGATTTCTAGGAGTTGTACAAAGGAACATTTCCTACTGTAAGATTAAAGAAAATGAATATGCTTTTACCCAACAACAAAGGGCAGACAGAATCATTAGGCAGTCTCCCTGTCACTGTAACACATAAAGATATCTGTTTACCATTACAGTTAATTGTAACAGAAAGAGATGGCTCCTACCGATGAGCAGACACCGCCTATATAAACATAAATTTGATTGGGAATGAGTACAATAGATGCCAGACAGAATAGAAAATTGAAAGAAAAATACACAGTTGTGTGCTGAGACTTCACATAATTCAATTTTTATTTTTTTTATAATTTTGACACACAAAAATATTGTTTGTTTTTAAGCATTTATTTTGATTTTTATTGATTAAAATTTTGGGGATTGCATGAAATTAGGGCTGTGGGGGGGCAGACAATTTAGTAATGACAGTGTTAAATGATAGTAATCATAGTGTTAAAAGCTTTATAGAATCACATGTCAAAATATAAAAAGTAAATATCCAGAAATCAATAAATCATACCTGCTTTAAATCATTCTGTTCATACATCAGGTAAGAGCCAAGTGGGCAGGGACCAGAAAAGGAGGGCAGCAGCACTCCCAGAGCTCTGGGAAAACGGGGAGAAGCGGTGACCACACTTGGCCCCCCACGCTTAGCCGGCCTGGCCCCGCAGGGCAGGACCCTGCTACCAGTTGGGCTAGAGCCTCAAATAACCTTCTTCCCTCTCTCCCTCTCTGCCCCCATCCTGGGCTTCGGGTAGGAGTTTTCCAGTTTTCTCCCTCCAGCCTACTTCCACTTCTGCACCTGTGAATGAGCAGCTAATTATCTGACTGATGAATCCTTAGGCCAGAACTAATTGATGAGTTATTAGGCCACCCATTGTTTTCTTCTTTAACCCCTTTGCCTTCTGTCCCTCCATCTCTCTCTCAATTGTCCAGTAACAAGGGTAAGGGTTTCCTGTTACAGTCCTCTTTCTATAAATTTGTATTATTACCGATGGACATATTTTTCTGTCGGTCTGTGAGTGTGAGGTAAAATCACCATTTATCAATGAAAATCGAATCCTGCCAAGCCTATGCATGCTGTACAGACATATGTTTAGTCAAAGGCACAAAACAAGATGAACTATACCTGCTAAAGCTAGTCTTAAATTTTTTAAGGACCAAACTATACCATGTGCATTGTGAGAACCTATGAAAAAGCAACTGTGTGAATTAAAAAAGCAGTGTAATTTGACTTGAGAAAGTCAGTGAATGAACTGTACCAGTTCCTGTACATCTCTGTACCAATTATGTAAGAATTCAAGAAGACTATAAAGTCACCATAACTAGCTGGCTAATAAGTCAATATCCATATTCCTAATCCACAAAATTTATTTTGCAGAATTTATTTTGGTGGAGTTTACCAAACTGTACTTATCCCAGGCCTATCAGCAGGTAGTATTAGAGCTGGATTAAAAAAAAAGTACTGACAGTGAATATATGTGCAAAGAGCTATTCATTTATGAAAGATTAGTAGCCAATGCACCTGCTGTATTTTGAGAATAATGGAACAAGTACTGGTGGGGGGGTAGTAAAAATAGTGGAGAAATTCAGAGGAACATTTACAAAACCTATGGGAGTTTCAAAAGATATTGCAAATGCATGGTTTTAAAGCTAGTGCTTTTTTCCCCACTAAAATAAGTTTATTTACTCAGTTGATTGTATAGATGCAGAAAAAACATCCATTAAGAAAAGACTGAAAAGATAAATGCATCAGTACCATATAATGTCTCAGAGCTTAGATTGTTTCTGGGAATATTAAGTTATTATGGAAGATTCATTTAAAGTGTTTTGACATTAATCAGTTCAATATCTACCTGTTATAGAAAAGTACAAAGTGAATTTGGACAGAAAAGGAAAATACAATTTTTTGAGGAAGCAAAACGGAAATCGAGCAATTCTAGCCTATTGATACATTTTAAGCCAGATTTACTTATCACACTGGCCTGTGACACCTCTCCTGTATGAATTGGAGCTGTCATTTCAGAATTATTTCTAAAATCGAAAGTGGAAAAGTAACTATAACGGTTGCTTCAAGAACATTATCAAAGGCTCAAAGAAACTACTCCCAAATAGAAAAAGATTTTAGGCATCAGGTTGGGGGTATTAAATTCCATGAATACCAATTCAAAATAACTATCACCATTCTCACAGATGATAAACCACTGGTAAAAATAGAACTCTATCTCACTGTTTGGTAGCCCAGCTACAAAAACAGAAAGAAAAATTCTCTTTCTTAGATGACCTCTTTCTTACAACTAGGGAACAAGAGAACAAGCATCTGGCTTGGCACTCTACACTTTCAGGATGGCCAAATCATCTATCCAAAGAGTAACATCAGCCTTAATATTTCAGAAAACTAGAACTATCTATGCAGCACACTTGTCTTTTTTTGAGATCATGAAAAACACGCCCCAAAAAAGAAATCCACCCCAGCTTAGGAAAAAGTATACGGATAGTATAATGTGAACAGTACCAAAATGATAAAAATATAGGGGACGCCCAGAGGTTATGGCGTCTACAAACCATCAGTTGCTGGCTTTAGTTCAAGACATAGAAACAAAAATTAGCATGACTTCTGTGATTGGCACTGGGACATGCCAGAAACTGCACAATAATATACCTGAGAATAGGCTTCAAAATCCTAGCGGCATACCAATTTTGCAGAAAAAGATACACAAAACTATTTATTTCTGGGACAATACATATTCTTAGCAATAAGAGGTAATGCACATGATACATGCTCTGCTTTAGAATCTTTTGAAGCATTTAGATGTTTGACAAAAGCCAGAGTGGACTTGTACCTTATAGACCAACTAAATCAGAGAGGCATAAACTTTCGTAAGCCCAAGCTCACTTCATCAGATGCTGTAAAAGGCCATGCACAGAACAGTCTATCAAATAGAGAAAGAGTTGAATACAAAAGATGTATTCAACTCAGGCTCACAATGTATTCAACTCAGGCTCACAAAATCTCATGCTATACATCTCTGATTTAAAGGCACAAATCACCCTGCCTTTTACTTGAATACAAAAGACAGGGAAGGGAGAGGGTTTGGGGAGAGGTGGGAATGGAGGCAGTGCTGGGAGAATGCAAAATTGTGGAACAAGAAATTATCCACTGACTGGATTGTGTTAACTGTGTTCTCAACATTGACTATGGATTCTTGTTCCATTACCTGGATTAGCTTTTGTGAACTCTTTGTCCCTTTGGGTTTATTACTTGTTTGCCTCTCCCAGCACTGCCCCATTCCCTCCCTCCCTTCTCTGTCTTTTGTATTCAAATCACTCTCTGCGGCCTAATACCTGCTCCCCAAGGCTTGGGACAGACATTACATATAAACCAGTTTAAGTGATCAGAAACTGGTTTCAATCTGTAACAGAACAGATGTTCAGTGCACATAAACCAGTTTGAAAATGCATGAAACCTGGTTGAATGTAGTATCAGACTTAACTGATTTGGGTCAAACCGGTTTATGCAATGTGTGCCCCCGATCCCTTGCTGGCTTAAGATAAACCAGAATCCCCCAGGATCTGGGCATGCTCTCTGAGCTGGGCAGGGCTCTCTGCTCAACACCAAGGCTGGCCCCTCCCCTCTGCTCCCTGGCTGCAGCTTAGGTGGGACAGCAGGTTGCTCCCTCCCCTCCACCTCACCACTCCCTGATAAGCAGGAATTTCCCCCTCCCCTCTGCCTTGCTGATAGGTGTCTGTGTATTAGCTAGCAGACCGCATGGTGGCTAGGGTCCATGCTGAGTCCACAGGTGGAATCAACAGGCAGAATCAGCAAGTACCTGGTAATGTCCCTCTGTTGTTTTCTTAATGGGCTGATAAAGACTGCTTTAGGGGTGATAAACACTGTTACCAATTCCCTGCTGGGTTAATCAAAGTATCCTGCCGAGGTCTGGTCACGCCCCATCCCCCTTTCAGCTTAGTACTGTGGAAGGAAAGGGGGGCTGCTCTAGCACCTCCCCGGCTTCTAGCCTGAGTCACTGAAGGCATGTACCTGCACGTCTAGGATGCCTGTGCAGTTGCAAAGTGTTTAGCCTAGCCAGGTTAAACTAACCTGAAAAGATTGAATAAATTCAGGCTAAGGCTTTTTGAATGTCTGTCTCTAGCATATTTGATACACTGCTCTGTGCATGTCCTTTCACCACAATTGATTAAATGATTTCAGGCTCACAAAAGCTTATGCATATCTAATTTAATTAGTCTATATGGTGCATCTCTACTCTGCCTTTTGCCTGACTTCAGACTTACATAACTAACTACCTCTTAGGTGTGTTTGCTACCTATTACATATGCTTACCTATTGGCTGAGGAGCTCATCATAACAACAGTACATAATTTACTCCTGAGGCATTTCAGATGTTACTACAGCGAAATTTACTATAATATGCTAGGTCAGCTACCTATCACCCTGCATCAAAGGGTCTAGCAGAATGTTTTGTACAGACACGGGAAAGGGCATTAGAAAAAAGTGATGGGAAAAATCTAGGACATGGCACTACAAATGTTCTCTCTGCCTATGGTTCTACCCCTACTACTGCTTGGAAGACTCCAGCATAGCCGTTTAGGAGGTCAGTTACTTACTAGATTTGATTTAGAGACATACCATGAATTTTTAACCCATATAGCAAACAGTAAAAAATTGGCACCATCTCCCCTACCCACTGCTCTAATGGATTAGATGGGTACTAGGAAAATATATATAAAGTTGTTTTTCAATTCACTTTTGATTTAAGGTGTCTGCAACAAGGATCACTAATTTAGCTCAGGGCTGTCCAATGTCTAAGCAGCTGACACAGGGTACCACACAGGGTACAGCAATGGGTGCCATATGCTACACAGGCTGCACTGCTGCAGGCCACAGACCCTGCCCCCCTCCCCCTTGCAGCTGCAGACCATGTGGACACCCCAGCCTCACCCTCAGCTCTCCAGCCAAAGGCTCCTCTGCCACACCACACTAAGCAGGGCTGCCAGGCTGTGGTCTGTGCCATTCAGAACCCTACAGGCCACCTCAGCCAGGTACAGGAAGTGGAGCTAGAGAAGGGAGGGTGAACCTGGATACTGTAGCCACTGTTTCCGCAGGCAGAGCAATGAGATAATGGCAGCTGGGTGGGAGCCCTGGAGGCAACAAATTAAGGCTTTGTGATCCACATGTGGCTCCTGCGCCACCAGCTGAACAGCCATTATGTAGCTAATCTCCTACGGTTTTGCATGTTTGTGGACTCTTAGAAAATAAAGAACACTTACATTATTGCTTCTTCAGAAAGAATATTAATATTTTTTATGTCTTCATATATTGCAAAATCAAAGAGCTCAACTGTACTCTGTCATGTACAGCAAGTAATCCATTACACATTTAAGCAGAGTTAAACCAATAATCCTAGGGGTATGGTCATATATTTAAGTGTGCAACTAGATTCTAACAGATGTGGAATCAAGTTTTCACAGGAGCAGACAGGCTGCATCCACAAAAGGCCATGGCATTATCAGACCTTATCTTTAGGCACCTAGGGCACCTATACACATGCCTGACACCTGCTCCAATGTGTGCTGGTTATTAACTGAGTCTGCTGGAGTGTACTAATTAGTAAGTAATTAGGAAGCAATTTCACCTAGGAAGATAGTGAATGTAGTAGTTTTAGGTGGTTTAGAAAAACTACTTAAATATCTGATCAGAACTAATTCCAAACTATAGGTGCAGCGCACAGTAGAAAAAAGTAGTTCAGTCATTTAACATTTAAAACCAAAATTAACTTTTAGAATTAAAGTACCTTTGAAAAATAGGGCCAGAAGCAACCTCAGAATGCATATAGTAAAACTCTTGCTCAAGGCAGGATCATCCCTGACTCAACCTTCTCATCTAAGTGTTCGTCTAACCTGTCCTTAAAAGCTTCCAAGGTCGAGGATTCCACAACTCCTCTAGGTAATCTTTAGGAAGATATTCCAGTATTGAAGCACCCTCATAGTCAGGTCTCTTCTAAAGTACTAACCAGTAATTCTCCAGTTTATATTTATGTATTCCATTGCTTTGTTCCTAGTGCAGGACTTTGCATGTGTCCATACTGAATTAAATTTGATAACTTTTGAACCATTTTCCAGTTTATCAAGGTCTGAGTGTTGATCATATCTTCCTAAAGTATCTGCAACTCTATCCAATTTGTTGTCTTTAGTAATCATTGGGTTCAGTTAATACAAGCATACATGAATGAGAAGAACACCAAGTTTTAACTGGCGCAGTTTACAACGTCTGTAGACCCCGTCTGGCTCTATGTGAATAACAGCTACTTATATAAGGGACCATCTTCTAGTTACCAACTTCCAACTAGGGAACATCTTTAAATTCTAACTTATCACTATATCTTCCCTCTTAGCAATAAATACAAAAGTCAATTAACAGCCATATACAGAGGAGAGGTAACTACCACATTATTTTGGAGTGATTCTTTATTACTTATTTTCTTATTCCCCCTTTTCCGCAGCATTTTTAACAGATCTTAGCAAGTCTTTCAGGTTTCACATTCTTCTCAGACCACAAAGTATCAGATCCAGTTTCTGATTTAGTTTTGGTTTGAAGCTTTTCCTCCAAGTCTTGATAGACTTGAATCCTTATAGTGGGCTCTGACATACTTTTGGCATCCTTGCTTCCACACATGGCACCAAGTTCATTAGCTACAGCCCACTGAGGCTGATTCCCTCTTTCTGTAGGATAGCATTTGTACTTGTGTCTACAAGTACTTTTCTTCCCATAAAGACATGGTTGTTTCTTGTGTTCTGGAACAATTGGTTTCTTCCTGAGAAGACTGTCCAGATTTGGGCTGTGATGGCCAAGAAGATGATCAGATGGCATGGATGTTGTGTGCCCTCTACTACAATCACATGCTTAACTAAATCAGTTTCTGACAAGCAGTCAGACCTAAAATTTGTGTCATCTCCTTAAGTACTACAATGAATAGGAGTTTGTATACTCTGTTTTTATACTGGCTGTTAGCAATGCATCTCCCTTTCATTAGCATATTTGTTCCTGAATAGCCAATTATTTCAATGTTTGTTGGACTCACTTTTGGTCTCAATTTCAATTTTCTATATTCATGCTCTATTTGCTGTATGTATGCTCCTGAGCTCCAGTGTCCAATTTAAATGAAACTGTTGTTCTTTTCACTTTTAACTCATAGCAAAATCCAGTCACTCTCATTGAATTTGCTTTATTCTACCATTCTATATATATAAAGGGCTTAGTCCATCTGTCTGTGTGTCTGTCTGTCTGTAACACCCTTGGAGCACTCTGATTGGTTGTCTCAGCAGCTAATCACAATACTTACTGAAACAACCAATCAGAGTGCTCCACACAGCTAAGCACCATCATGATGGCAGGGATGGAGGGGATGGACCTGCTCCTTGGAGGCAGCGGTGGCACTGGCCAGCTATGTCCCCTCCATCCCCGCTGTCATGGCAGCACTCCCCCAGTGGAGGGGAACAGAGGGCATGGCAGGGACAGACTGGCACAGCAGAGTGTCACCATGATGGTGGAGATGGAAGGGACGGAGCAGGAGGCTGAGGCCAGCATCACTGAATATATATATAAAATTCTATATAAAATTCTTCTTGTATACACTCAGCTATATGCATGTGAGATTTCTGGTTTGGGATCTGCAGCACCTGGCACAATGGTTCCACTAGGTAAAACAGAGCTTTCCAAATGCAGCACAACATTTGCAGCCATGTTGCTTTCTACATTTGCTGCATATCTGGCTGTGAGCAATCCCTCTCTTAGAGGGCTCCTTAGCAATGACAAATTCCACTCTGTCTTTATCTGGCTTTATCTTGCCACATTTGCATGTATCCATCTTAATGTTCATCTAGAGTGTATTTCCTTAGTTTGCAAATGAGAACGATAAGGGTTACAGGGTCAAAAGCCTTCCTATAGTTTTGGTACATCACATCTGTTGCTCTCTCCCCTTCCACAAAGCCTGTCTCCTCACAAGGAATTCAGATTGGTCAAGCATGGTTTTCTCTTGATAAATGAGCAAGTGTAATGAGTCTAATTAAAGACATTCCAAATCATTTACTGGAGCACATCATAGGATAGATAAATAACATAGGGGATGTGTAAAAGGAACAATGACTAGGATCAAGGCAGCATACTCTCAACTGTACTAAGGCACCAAAATAGTACCAAGATAAGAGTCATAATGAGTCTAGGAAACATGTTTCCATTATGATGGAAAACAAAAGTTGTTTAGTAAGGCCTTTACAACCAAGTTACAGAATAGCCAGGAACAGCACTGGATTGATATAATGGGCCTGATTCAATGCCCACTGTAATCCACTGCACAAACAGGATCCAGACTGTGAACATAATAATAGATTCAAAAGTACCTTTGACTTAAAAACAAGCCCTTAATCCCCGATATGCTTAATCATGTGAGTCAATCCATTCAAATCCACTTGACTACTCATATGAGCATGATGCTTACTGAGTAATGTTTTATAGGATTGGGAACCCAGCATAGTAATAAAAATCACCTTTAAGTACCCTGGCACACAATATGCAAAAGACCCTAGAATGGAATGGGTTGAAACATGAAGCAGCAGTTTTCTTTTCTTAATTGCAAAGTTATACATGCTTTTTACTCATATGCTTATAACTCATCATAAACGTCACTTCTATTTTTAAACTTTAACATTTCAAAACTGCTCCTTATATATAACATTAACAGAAAGATCACATTTTTCTCACACTAAAATATATAAAACTAAATTTCTGAAAAATCAAAGAAAAATTGCATCACAGTTTTACCTTACATGCTTAGCATTTGCGTTACATCTTTCTAATGTAACTGCTGTTGACAGAAATCCAAAGTAATGTGGCAAAAATGTTTGTGCAACATTTGATTTACAGCATTATTTTGGCATCCTGGATTCTAAATTTAATGTTAAAACATACTTTCCGTTTTAGAATTTCAGCTATCATTAAGGAAACAAACAAAAAACAACTGCACAGTAAAAAGTCAAGCTTCATTTTCATAATAAGCAAAGAACATATTTTATTTGGAGTGGGGGGGTTTTGGAGGGGGGTGTTGTGAATGCAGAACAAGAATTCTGGTCTCTAGTCCAAGGATCATTAGGTGAGTTGAGTATTCTGCAGCTTTGTCCACAATGATGCTATTTTGTTCCTGTGAATAAAGCCTGTTTTATGATCAGTTTTCATGTGGTTAGTCAGAATATGTAATGAGAAATATATCAAACTAAACAATTATTTTGATAGCTTAACATCTATAAAGCGAGAAAAACTATTAAAATATTTTTTTTACAAGAGGAGAATTCACAGGTTGTACTGCTTTCTTTGGAGTAATTTAATCAATAGAATAGGAATGCAGCCAGATGCCCAGGGACAGTGGTGGTGGTGACTTCCAGTTGCCCCTTGATTGCAATTGTGATGGCATAGCTGCTGGCAGCTACTTTTCTTGTCCCCCAAATAAGTCAGCCCCCAGGGCGGTTGGCTATTCGCCCCACCTTAGTTATGCCACTGAATTTGATACTCCCAGTTAATCTCCAAATTAACACCATTTTACTGTATTAGTAAACTGAGACTCACACTTTATAACTACTTAGAAACAGAAGATTTTACAAGTGAGAGGCAGCTACATTTATTTATAATACAGTAGAGTGAATTACTGTAGCATAAAGAAAAATGGAACATTTAGAGGGAATGTGCTAGTGTAAAGGTCATTCAAAAAGGACAAAAATGTTAAAGGGTCTGTATTTAGTACGTTATGAAAGCACAAGGCTGAAATTTCATTCTTATTACAATGCCAAACAAAACTAACTCTATATAATTAACGGCTTTGGAGATCTGTACAATATATCCCTCCAGTACAAAAAAACCCCACCCTTTCAGCAGCAATTTGTGTCCAAATAGCCATTTTGTACCCCATTTCAAATGTATGAGCTAAATGTGGAATCCTGAACAGCTGGACCTCATATTTTCCAATTAAGCCAGATGCTGCAAAGACAGCAAGAGAGATGGCATCCTTGTACTGTGGCTAAGAGCAACTGAAGTCACTGGTGCTTAGCAGAATACAGATGTCCAATTGCAGGACCAGAGCTGTAGTTTTTTAAATTTTTAGTGGCAGTACACCAGGAAGTTTAAAATTGTTGCTTTTCTTCCTTCAGTAAGTAACATTTCTGACCATGGCCTTACTTTATCTTTTTTTGTCTTTCCTCTTTCCAAGAGTAAGTCTCATGAAGGACTTCAATTACTATGACATCTGCTGAGAGGGAAACAGAAGTGCACAGGTAGTCCAGCAAACTGAAGTATGTTGGGGACAATTTTTGATACAGATGGTAGAGAGGCCAACTAGTGGGGAAGCTCTTCTTGACTTGCTGCTCACAAATAGAGAAGAACTGGTTGAGAATGTGAAGGTGGAAGGTAACTTGAGTGACAGTGATCAAGATCCTATGGGGAGAAAGGAAGTAGAACATCAGAATAAAGACACTGGACTTAAGATAAACAGATTTTAGCAAATTCAGGAAACCGGTGGGTAAGATCCCCTGTGAGGCAAATCTGAAGGAAAGAGGAGTCCAGGAGAGCTGGCTGCACTTTAAGAATAAACTTTTAAGGGTGCAAGAACAAGCTATTCCTATGCCATGTAAGAATGGGAACTGCAACAGAAGGCCACCCTGGCTTGATGGTAATCTCTTCAATGATCTGAAACTCAAAAAGGAATCCCACAAAAAGAGGAAACTAGGGAAGAGTATTAGGTATCATAGACATGGAGGGAGAAAAATTAGGAAGGTCAAGGCATAATTTGAGATGATAAGCACAGTTGAAAGCAAAGATAAGGAAGGAGATAAACAGTCTACAGTAGTGGAAGAACAGGTTAGCAATTACTTATAAGGAAGCTAAATTACTTTAAAGCCAACAAACAAGATGGGATACACCTTAGGGGACTGAAGGAATTCTCTGAGGTAATTTCATTCTCCTTGAAAATTCATGGAGGTTGGGTGAGATCCCAGATAATTGGAAAAGGGAAAATATAGTGTCCATCCTTAGTGCCCATCCTTAAGAAAGAGAAGAGGATTTGAGGAATTATAGACCAGTCAGCCTGACCCCAATACCTGGAAAGATCATGGAGCAAGTCCCCAGAGTCTACTGTGAAGCACCAAGAGAAGAACATAATGATCAGGAACAGCCAGCATGAATTCATTAAGAGCAAGTCATATCTGACCAACCTGGTTCCTTTCTCTGATAAGGTGACAGGCTCTATGGATGGGGGAGAGCTGTGGATGGAATATACCTTGACTTTAGCAAAGCTTTTGACACTGTCTCAAGTGACATCCTCGTTAACAAGCTAAGGAAATACAGGATAGAAAAAATATGGTACGATGGATACAAAACTGGTTGGATCATTGTGCTAAATTAGTAGTCATCAATGACTCAATGTCTAGTTGGCACCGAGTGGGGTTTTCCAGGGGTCTGTTCTGGATATTGTTCAACATCTTCATTAATAATTCAGGCAGCAAGAGGGCACAGCAGCCCCCCTGGCTCTCCAGGGACCTAGCAGACCTCCTGAGGCTAAAAAGAAAGGCCTACAAAGGATGGAGGATGGGAGTCACCTCAAGGAGGATTATTCTGCACTGGTCCGGTCCTGTAGGGAGCATACCAGGAAAGCCAAGGCTGCAACTGAACTCCAACTAGCTCCGAGTATCAAGGACAATAAAAAGTCCTTTTTCAGATATGTGGGGAGCTGGAGGAAAACTAAGGGCAATGTTGGACCCCCGCTAAACCAAATGGGACAACTGACAACTGAGGCCCAGAAAAAAGCCAACCGATTAAATAGGTTCTTTGCGTCGGTCTTTCATCAGTCCCATGGGACGCCCATGCCCGCTACGGGACAGGGAAGTCCGGGTGAGGGTGATCCCCTGCCCTCCATTAATGCTGACCTCATGAAGGAACATCTTGAGAAGCTGGATACCTTCAAGTCAGCCGGCCCTGACAATCTTCACCCCAGGGTAC
>NW_005842066.1:2380462-2388061 GCF_000455745.1 Alligator sinensis | reverse complement strand
GCAGTGCGATGCGGCGGCTAGTAAAGCGACCAAAACGCTGGCTTGCATCCATAGATGCTTCTTAAGCAAATCCCGGGACGTCATTCTCCCCTTGTACTCGGCCTTAGTGAGGCCGCAAGCTGGAGTACTGCGTCCAGTTTTGGGCTCCACAATTCAAAAAGGATGTGGAGAAGCTTGAGAGAGTCCAGAGAAGAGCCACATGCATGATCAGAGGTCAGGGAAGCAGACCCTACGATGACAGGCTGAGAGCCCTGGGGCCCTTTAGCCTGGAAAAGCACAGGCTCAGGGGTGATCTGATGGCCACCTATGAGTTTATCAGGGGTGACCACCAGTATCTGGGGGAACGTTTGTTCACCAGAGCGCCCCAAGAGATGATGACGGCCATCTATAAGTTTATCAGGGGTGACCACCAGTATCTGGGGGAACGTTTGTTCACCAGAGCGCCCCAAGGGATGACGACTAGGTCGAATGGTCATAAACTACTACAAGACCGTTTCAGGCTGGACATAAGGAAGAATTTCTTTACTGTCCGAGCCCCCAAGACTGGATGCTTATCTTGCTGGGAGGTGGTTCAAGCGCCTACATTGAACACCTTCAAGAGCAAACTGGATGCTTATCTTGCTGGGATCCTATGACCCCAGCTGACTTCCTGCCCTTTGGGCAGGGGGCTGGACTCGATGATCTTCCGAGGTCCCTTCCAGCCCTAATGTCTATGAAATCTATGAAATCTATGAATAATTGGGATGACAGGATTGAGTGCATACTTAGAAAAGTTGTGGATAGCACCAAGTTGGGTGGAGTTGCAGACACTCTGGAGGGTAGGACTAGGATCTAGAATAACCTTGATAACCTGGAGAAATTGTCAGAAATAAATCAGATGAAATTCAGTAAGGACAAGGTCAAGTCCTGTACTTGGGACAAAATCACTGCATGCACAAATACAGACTGGGGCATGATTAACTAGGCTGCAGTACTGGAGAAAAGGACCTGGTGGTTGCTGTGGACCAGAATCTGAATATAAGTCAACAGCATGCTCTTGTGACAAAAAAAAAAAAGTCAATGATATACTGCAAGGGTAGGCAACATTTTTTGGCCAGATTGCTGAAAAACACCACAATGCCTACCTTGGAAGGTGCCAGAGCTGCCCCTGCCCCCCAGCCCTGCTGCCCCTTGTCCCCCACCCAAAGCCCCCGCCCCCCAGCCCGGGCTCTGTGGCTGTCAGCAGCTACCCCAGCTCTGGCATGCGTGCTAGAAAAAAACAGAGCAGTGCATGATCAGCAGCATGCCCTTGAAGCACGGAGAACACCGGACTGTGTGGTATGTGGTGCTGCAAACAGTGCCATATACCACAACTGCGCTCATCTGCACGTGCCCCTTCAGGCTAATATTACCTTCATAATTAATGCAGAAATGATACAAGTTTGGGTCTTGGCCAATATAGAAAGAGAAAAGAAACTCTTTGTGGAGGGAGGACTCTGGGGGAGGACATTCATTCTCAGAGGGAAATGAAGTAGACTACAAAAATATCCTACAATCAGAATGCTTCCCATTATTTATACAGATAATCTTCCAGCTTCACTAAATTCATCAACATTTATTAAATTAGATTTACAAGGCAGTGAATTAAAATTATCATTCAAATTAGCATGAAAAGTAAGGAATAGTTGTGAATTTGATAAATTTATATTCATATTTATTTTTTGCATAGCATCTATCAGAGATGATCTGGTGAATTAAGTTTTTTTCACTGATCTTTTCTTCCAAAGTCTCAGTTTGTCTCAACTGTATTACTGGACTATTACTAAAGGTTTCACTGGATTGAAAGAAACAGGTTTTTTTAGGTCCTTGCTTAACACTAAAATTTGTCATTTTAAACTGTGTAAAATGATCTCTATTTACTGAGTGCAAAGGTGAAGAGACAAGGCAGGCTTCCATTACAGGTGGACTAATGGTCACATTTAAAGTAGTTAGATCTCTTAGTTATAAACCTATTGCCCAAATTTAGGAACTCCTTCCCTAAAACACACTGGATACATCTACATGAGACACTTAGTACTTCCACACACAAGTACTAAATGACTGTGCAGTGACTGGAGTTACTGTGCAGTGGCACTCCAAATGGCTTTTTGGTGACACTGATTGTGTAGTAACTCATTACTACTCCACAGTAGGTGTGTGCAAAGCGGGCCCTATTCGATTCAGATTCGGCCTGAATCAGGGACAGTAATTCGATTCGTTGATTCGGATCACTGTCCCTGATTCGATTTGGCTGAATCCGAATCTGAAGATTCGATGCTGATTCAGAGAATCAGTGATTTGGACATAGACACAGCTTTAAAAGTTTTTCTACATACCTTGAGGTGGCAGGCATGGCTCATGAATGCTGTGATGTTGGGGCGCATGGAGAGTCCCACAGGAGCGTGGGGGTGGGCCTCCACATGCTCAGCAGTGAACCCAGAAATGGACCAGAACTACTTCCGGTCCACTTCCAAGTCTGCCAGGGAGTGTGCTGCCCGTCCCTCTCCCTCCACCCATTGGCTGGGCAATCAGCCACAGGGGGACCGCTGGTGCCCCCCCCCCAACCAAGGAGGTACCAGTCACCAAACCGAGGGGTCATGGGGGGAGGAGGGCTTCTGGTCCACTGCCAGGTCTGCAGCTGTGTGCACTGGGGAGCCCCCCGCACTGCTGTGGGACACTCCATGCACCCAGCATCGAGGCATTCACAAGCCCACGCTACCTAGAGGTATGTAGAAAAAACATTTAAAGCTGTTTCTATGTCCGAATCACCAAATCTCTCCGAATCAATTTGAAGGGTTCTGATTATATTCGGAGAAATTAAAGGGTCCTCTGATTCAATTCAGATTAGAAGATTCAGCCACCGAATCGGGCTGATTCTCCACCGAATCAAATCAGGGACCGAAGCTTTGCACAGACCTACTGAACAGTAGCAGAGCGTCATACTTTGTACCATGCAATGCTACTGTGCAATAGTAATGAGCCATGCAATGCTACTGTGCAGTAGTAACAAGCTACTTAGTCAGCATGTCAGGTAGATGCAACCACGAGGCATCCTATGTGGATGCTTCCTTCCACACACTGCTGTGCCACATAGGAACATGGGTGCAATCCCATTCCCCTCCTCTTTCCTCCCCTCCCCCCATAACCACAGGTGGGCACAGATCAAGTGGTATATTTTCCTACTGTCATGCCTACCAATAAAATCTGAAATGCAGCTATTTCCCTATTGTATTTCCTTGTGTATAACCTTCCATATTATTTCTATTTATTTCTATTCCTTCAAATCAGCTACAATTTCTTAATATCATTAGCATCCTTCTTATGTCATCTTCCAGACCTTGAACTATAATACTAAATAAGATTTGACCTTAACATTAATTCCCTGGAGTATAGCACAGCAGACTTTCCTGCAATTTGACACTCTTATTACTGGCACGCTTAGTATCCTTTGCCTATAACTTTTAAGACAGTTTCTAATTTATGTGGCAGTATCCTATTCCAAAACATTTTGAAATAATTATTTTCAGGGCCAAAGAGCTTCCACAAGCTACGTATAGCTCCATAAAAAGAAGCAGTAGGAACAAAAACCAAGAGGCAAAGTGACCATTGTTTCATTGTTTTCTGAATCAAATTATTCCAGCCTTTTGGTGAGAGAGATTACTCTGAGATAAAGAATGACTCACTCTATTGACAGCAGAAAAACAATGACCCTAGGAGTAAATGGAAAATCTGAGGCAGGGACACAAAGGTGGGTGGTCTACTCAAAGGTAACTGGAGTAAGAGTTGGACATCTAGAAAGAACTGAGTCAACTCAGGGCCTTGTTGCACCTTACTCTATGAGCAGCACAAATGTTAAACACTGTTAGTACTAGCTTTGTCATTTGGTGCAAAAACTTTTCTGACTGTGCCCCACCTGCACATCTGTGACTTGCCACTAGAGGCGTGGTGAGCAGGCAGGACTAGGAGCTGTAGCTGTGAATTGCCACTAGAGTGTGGGTGAGACTGGACAATCTTCTATCCTTGATCTATGGGTGGGTGTATGAGAGATCCTGGGATACTGGAGGACTTCAGCTTGGGTGGCACACCTTAATGAAACAGGAACTGCATAGTGCAGATGAGAGAAAATCCTGTCCTGGAGCAGCATAACTTTGAGCCGCATAACGAGTGTTTAAAACCAATTTAAGGTCTTAACATGCAGACAATCCGGTGGTTAAGAATTCCAGGAGCCATGCAAAATTACTGCATAACAAAGCCTCTGAGGAGCAGGATTGAAGTGCTAGTGCTGCCAAGTCTGCAGCTGAAGGGTACGCCCAGCTTTAAAGAGACCTACCTATGCCAGGAGATTCATGACAGTGAGATCCTTCCTGCTTGTGTCAATGTGCTACATAACATAGGCCATGAGGTTGAGGAACTTTGTTGCTTCTACCACATCTTATAGTGGAAAGGATTTTGGAGCAGAGCCACAAAGTGAGCCATGTGATAGTGTGCCAAGGGCCTCACACTACCTTATTCAAGCTTTGCACTCCCTTATTGTTCTCTTCACTCTTGAGCCAAGAACTCTTGTAAATACTTGATGCAAAATCTAATCATCCTATGAGATTGAATCTCTCCACTTCATATGGCATAATGGTTTAAGAAGAATGGTAAGGTAAACATCAGATACTTAGCACTGACATTGCAGCCAAGAGCTGAAAGTTTGCTAGAATCACTCCATCAGGAGTATTTGAAGCCAAAAGTAACTTAGACATTAACAGATCAAACTATGGTAGAAAAAATTCTGATATAGGCAAGGATCTTGCTAACAGAGAAAATGGTAGAGTATGTTGGAAAAGTATAAGTAATTCAAAGAAATAAATATGACTTAGTGATACTTCTAATTTAGGAAAGATTGACTTGTGGATGGCCAAAATGGCATAAATGTATTTTAGCTAGGGTATATCCAATATTAACAGATGAAAGGAAAAGCCAGGATATTTCTTTTTAAAACAAAATACAAACAAGGACTGCATGTTTCTAGGACTCTGTTCAAACTTACTCCAAAGCCAGGTGTGGGCAGGAATTGAGAAGGTGGACACAAAGAGGATAGCAAAGAGTTTTTGGGAGGTAGTAGAACTAAACTACATTTTATTCAAAAGGTCTTCTTGTTTCAAAAAATCACAAAGATTCAGAAATGTCTCTAGGAATAAAAAAATAATTGAGAATAGTTAATACTATAATAGCCATTGCAAGGGGTTTACTGCCGTCTCAAGATTCTAGTGATATCCAAGATAAATACAGAGCAGTGAAAGCAAGCAAGTATAGGGGGTGTGGACTGAAGCTATAACCTGTGAAACAAAGGCCGTGAAAAACGTAACAGTTACACTTGAAAGAAGATTTACAATAAAACAAAATAATTCATAAGATCAGAATTCTAATGACCAGACAGATGGAGCAATCTCTGTGTAAGAATGAATGAACACCAATCTGACATCAGCTGCAAAAAGGAAAATGGTCTGTGGCAGAACACTTCAGCCTTCCTGGACACTTCATCACTGACCTCAGGACTGATGTTCTCAGCAAAATATTAAAAACCATCTTGAATAGGAAACTGCAGAAGAAGAATACATCCACAGACTAGATTTAAGTAAACAGGGACTGCAGAGTCTTATCCCATTACTGGGATTATCTTTTGTGACCCTTTGATTCTTATGGGTTCTTTGTTTGTTTGCCCCTCCTAGCACTGTCTCCCTCCCTCCTTTCTTTCATTCCTCTCCTCCCAGCTTTTGTATTCATCTTGCTAACTCTACTTTATCCAGTGCTCTTTGCATGTTTTGAGAGGGTGGTACTTTATCATACTCACTTCTCCAGTGCAAAGGTTTAATTTCTGCCCTCTCCTCCAGGCTCACCTGCTATGACTTGCTGTAAATGTAGAAAAAGGGAGGGTGAATATTAAACAGAGGATGGTGGAATACCTTCAACCCAGAGTAGTTGTTTCACAGGGCTCCTCCTCCCCTACCCTGTCCCTTTCCCCTCAAGGCACCAATGGCTAATCTTGTTATGTAATTCCCAGTTACCAATTTGTTTCCCGGTTTTAGATCTTTTAATCCAGTTTCTGATGTCCCTTCAGTCCTTAACAAAATTAACTTAAATCAATACTTTAGTCTAACAAAAGGACCAAAAAATAATCAGTTTATCAATTATCCACATCTGTATCTTGTCACCCACAGAGGCCTGCAATTCACTCTTAGCTGAACTTAATTAAAGGAAAATGTCAGTCTACTTATAATGGAACATCCATTACTTCACATCCTCACCAGAGAAATCAAGGCAACTCAGTAAGGTCTATCAATTACTAAAGAGGAGTATACCTCCTCACCTCGCAGTTGTGGGGAGGCAGTTAGAAAGGCCAAAGCTACCATGGAGCTGAGGATGGCATCCCAAGTTAAGATAACAAAAAATTGTTTTTTTCAGATATATAGGGAGTAAAAGGAAGGCCTAGGGCGGTATAGGACCACTACTGAATGAGCAAAAGCAATTGGTGACAGAGAGGGGGGACAAGGCTGAACTCCTCAATGAGTTCTTTGCCTCAGTGTTCCTAAACGAGGGGCAAGACAAGTCTCACAATGGGATTGTAGAGAGGCAACAGCAGGGCACCAGATTACCAAGCATTGACCCTGAGATGTTGCAGAGTCACTTGGAAGGACTGGATGCGTTTAAGTCGACAGGCCCGGATGAGCTCCATCCAAGGGTACTGAAGGCACTGGCTGATGTCATTGCACAGCCACTGGCAAGAATATTTGAGCACTCGTGGTGCATGGGCCGGGTCCCAGAGGACTGGAAAAGGACCAATGTGGTCCCTATTTTCAAGAAGGGGACGAAGGAGGATCCAGGCAACTATAGGCCAGTCAGTCTCACCTCCATCCTTGGCAAAGTCTTTGAAAAGATTATTAAAGCTCATATATGTGAGAGCCCAACAGGAAAAATTATGCTGAGGGGAAACCAGCACGGGTTCGTAGCAGGTAGATCAAGCCTGACTAATCTAGTCTCTTTTTATGACCAGGTTACAAAACACCTGGATGCAGGAGTAGGGGTAGACATCGTTTACTTAGACTTCAGGAAGGCCTTCGATACGGTATCCCATCCCATACTGGTGAACAAATTAAGAGGCTGTGACTTGGATGACTACATAGTCCAGTGGGTGGCAAATTGGCTAGAGGGTTGTACCCAGAAAATAGTGGTGGACGGGTCGGTATCGACCTGGAAGGACGTGGGCAGTGGGGTCCCACAGGGCTCAATCCTTGGACCGATACTCTTCAGTGTCTTCATCAGTGACTTAGACGAGGGAGTGACGTGTACTCTGTCCAAGTTTGCAGATGATACAAAACTGTGGGGAGAAGTGGACACACCGGAGGGCAAGGAACAACTACAGGCAGACCTGGACAGGTTGGACAAATGGGCAGAAAACAATAGAATGCGATTTAATAAGGAGAAATGCAAAGTGCTGCACCTAGGGAGCAAAAATGACCTGCTTGGTGGCACGGAAGTGGAAATGGATCTTAGAGTCCTAGTGGACTCCAAGATGAACATGAGTCGGCAGTGTGA
>NW_005842066.1:2371015-2380388 GCF_000455745.1 Alligator sinensis | reverse complement strand
GGAGAGACTAGGGCACCTGGACCTCTTCAGCCTCCGCAAGAGAAGGTTGAGAGGCGACCTTGTGGCTGCCTATAAATTTATCGTGAGGTGTAGAAGGGAATTGGTGAGGCTCTACTCACCAAGGCGCCCCTGGGGGTTACAAGAAATAATGGCCATAAGCTAGCAGAGAGCAGATTTAGCCTGGACATTAGGAAGAACTTCTTCACAGTTAGAGTGGCCAAGGTCCGGAACGGGCTCCCAAGGGAGGTGGTGCTCTCCCCTACCCTGGGGGTCTTTGACAGGAGGTTAGATAGGCATCTGGCTGGAGTAATCTGAAACCAGAACTCTTTCCTGCCTATGCAGGGGGTTGGACTCGATGATCTATTGAGGTTCCTTCTGGCCCTAACATCTATGAATCTCACAGTCAGTTAATACTCAAAGATCCACTAATTCATGAATTCACAGAGATAAGCAACCTGATCTGAGGGAAATAAATTACTAATCACAGTCTGTCAATTTAGGAGTGCATGCAGAAAAGTTCATCAATTCATGAACTTCAACAGAGAGGTAACTACTTAGATGCTGAAGTCTGCTCCTTCCAGGTTTGGAAGTAGCCAATCTTGGCCACTCTTTAGTTAAGATACTTAATAATAAACAAAGCAAGAAGAAAATACCATGGCTCCTGGTTCACCATGCATACCAGTGCATTGCTCCATGTGGCCTCTGTCTCCAGTCCTCTCAGTGCTGCCTGGCTGCTTCAGGTTTCTCTGCCTGTGCTTTTTGCAGCATGCCTTGGCTCTGCACTTCCCTGAAGCTCTTCTCCATGTCTCCACGTGGTTCTGCAGTCATCTCCTACTCAGAGCTGTTGGTTCCCCTCCCAGGGAGACCCGAAAGCCAGACCTCACACCTTCATTTTCCCGGAAGCTCTTTGGCTCAATAGAGTCCCATCATGGGAACACTGAACTCTGGGCTCTGTCACAGTTCTCCACCAGGTGTTTCTCCTTAATGAACCTGGCTCAGCATCCTTGCCCCAACCCCCACATGCCAAGTCTTGGGGTCCAGCCCAAGAATTAACCCACATGGGTGAACTCCCTGCAGGTGGAACAGCTACATGTCAGAGCGTCCTGTTACACATCCTGTCACTGCAACTGATGAAGTGAGCTTGAGTTCATGAAAGCTTATGCTCTATATATCTCTCCTAATTAGTAACTGTAAGAAATACATCTACCCTGCCTTCTGCCTTGAATCTGGGTGGGACAACCCTATCAGTGGATAGGGATCAAGTATTCCAAATAGTGATTGAAAAAGCAAATTCCTAACAAACAGCAGCAAGAGTTGATCTATTAGTATTTGAAAACACAACTGCATATAAAAAAGGCAATTTGTGATGACCATATACCGTAAATCATGTTTAAGAAAGTTTCACTGCACACAAAGGAAAGTCATTCAGTTTGACACATGAAGTTGCTATAAACATTTTTGTAATTCAAGCTGGTGTACCCCCTCTAGTGGACAACAAGAAAACTATGAAAAGAGAGGTAGCTAATTGTTGCTCTGAAATCAAGCAAAAGATAGGGTAAAATAACTACAGTTCGTTTATAATGAGTACCTCTACCCTGCCTTCTGCCTAACTATGAAAAGTAACAGAAGAAAACCAACTGAATGGAACAAAACCACAAAATATCTAAGATTCAAATATTCAAATGCCTTTTAACATTTAATTACTGAATTATTTTGTCTGTTTTAAATATGCCCTATATTAATAAGAGTTTAGAATTCTAAATTAAACAAATTTAATATAAAAGGTTTTGTAAAGAATGAGTAATTAGTTATGTATCGCTATAGCCCTTAGGAGCCTTAATCCTGGACCAGGACCCCACTGAGATAAGTGCTGTGCAAACGCAGAATTACAAGTTGGTCTCTCCCCCAAAACAGTTGACAATTTGCATGCAAAACAAGAGACAACCGGTGGCTGAAAGCAAATTTAAAACGGGGATATGGAAACAATACTGTTCTGTGTGATGGGTCATGGTACTGCAGTGGCCTGTTGTCAAGATTTTGTTGACATCATGGCAAAGGAGAGTTGTAGAAGGATTCAAGGAAAATAATGAAAGGGCTTTGGAGTCTTATGAGGAACCTTTCTTAAGAAGCAAAATAGGGAAAAATCATAAAGCTGCTTATTTGAAAACTTAACAAGTAGGTAATGGAAGCTCACATCATGAGGTGAGGCATCAGAGGAAGGTGTCAAACTCAATACTTAGTGAAAAATTCTCCACAATTTAAGGGTAGGCAGGGAAAGGCCTTGTAAGAGAGGAATTTGGAGAAACTGGAACTAGAAAAGATATATAAAAAGGGATGACGTTGTCAAAAGTCTTGTCTGAGAGAATCATTTTTAGAAGGAGTATGAAAGGATAGGAACAGAGTAATTTTGTATTTGTCAAGGCTAGAGTAATCAAGCAGTAATCAAGATGCTAGATGATGAGAGCTTGAACAAAAGCTTTAGTTGCATATGTGATACCAAATGCCATATCTTAAAGATATTAATCAGAAATAATCTGCAAGATTTAGGCATAAACTGGATGGAAAGATCTAGAGAACTCTGCATCAAATACAACACCCAAGATACTGGCTTACGTAACAGGCAAGAAGGTGGTGAAATTGTAATAGGCCAGGAAAAAAATGTTAGATAATCTAATAGAGTAATAAATACTAAAGTTATGTTGTTTACTAACACGTCATTCTATAAACTGTCTTTGTACACAACTACAAGTTCTTTTAATAATATTAAGAAGACTATGCAGACTGCATAGATTGTTGAGATCTAAAACGTCACTGACTTCTTTTCTCACATAACCTTCAAAATCAATCTCAGCATAGGTTGTAGATAATCTCAACCCCTGGATTTGATATGTTCACACTGATAAAACTGGTCTTTCCACCAGTTTAAAAAAGAAGACACAAAGAGCCAAACCTAATATACAATTACTCTGAGAAAAATCAGGGCTAAAAAAACCAGTGTAAGCTACACAAATACAGATGTTGTGGCTACACACATCCTAGGTAACTATTTGTACAAGGTAAACAGGCATTGTATGTCTTTGTATTTATGTCCTCTATTAAACAAACCACAGTACAATATAAGAGGTAACAACCCTATGGATTTGTCAATGAGACAAAGGACAGGTGAGTATATAGCTAGTAGAGAACCCTACCATCCCCAGTCAGGAACTGAAACTAAACCCAACAAACTTAACATTCCTCTGCCCCCTAACAAACAGCTGGGATGTAGCAAAATTTGTTCTACTGTTACCAAGTACTCTATTAGCTAAGGTGGCAAAGATCTAATAATTCTCATTCTCTTGGTGACCTCTCAGCTAGTCAGTGGGGATCCACAGGATGGGGATTCTTTTTTGCCTCTTTAAACACTTAGAGAGCCCATATATAAAAGAATATATTAAGATTTTATGGTTGCAAATTAAAGCACTTGCGCATTAACAAAAATTGTGCAATTTGATTTGTTTCCATTTTCTATATGTATTGTGATACAGTTTTAATTACATGGTCACATGCTAATATTTTCACAGAACTCCTGCTTCATTCAAAGCACAGGAGAGTTGTCTAGTAAATTAAACTTAATTGAAAGATGTTATCAGCTTATGTAGATAATGCTGCTTAATTTTACCTAATGGTTTGAACAAGAATAAGTTTCAAGCAGGCTGATTCTTGAACATGTCAAAGGTATTGACTTGACATTACTGAGTGACATGTACTAGTTCAAAGTGGACTATTTTATAATAGCTATAAAAGCTGTTCCTTGCTTTGAGCTAGACCAGGAGGCAGCAAACTTTTTGCAGTGGTGGGTGCAAATAACCTGACTTAGGTCTGAGACAGACCAGTGCTAGGACCCAGATGCTGCCACCACCACCTCCAATTTTCCCCACCTCCTGGACATGGCACGGGTGAGACTCCCCCGAGCTTTAAATGTTTTTTCTAGATGCCTTAAAGTACCAGGTGTGGCTCATGAATGCTGCAATGGTGGGGCAGATGAAGCATCCCACAGGAGTGCAGGAGGGCCCCCCACGTGCTCGGTTCCCCCCCCCCCCCCCCAGCTTGGCAATTGGCTGCAAGGGACCTCAGGTACCCCCCCAGACCCAGGAGGCACCAGCTGCCAAGCTGGGGAGGCGTGGGGGGCTCCCCATCTGCTCCCTGGCAGACCCAGAAGTGGACTTGGAAGTGCTTCTGGTCCACTTCGGGGTCTGCTGCTGAGCGCACTGGGGACCCCCCAAGTTCCCATGGGATGCTCCATCTGCCCCACCATTTCACCATTCACAAGCCACCTGCTACCTTGAGGTATGTAGAAAAAACATTTAAAGCTGTGTCTATGTCCGAATCACCAAATCTCTCCGAATTGATTCAGAGGGTTCCGATTCGATTCGGAGAGATTCAAGATTAGAGAGATTAGATTCAGATTTAGAGATTCAGCCAATGAATTGGGCCAAATCTCTGCCAAATCGAATCAGGGACTGAAGCTTTGCACAGCCCTAGTGGATACCCTGCACTCTGGCACACGCAAAATTCCCCACTGCCAAAGCTGCCCATTGGCCTTCTGTGGCACAGTGCAGGCAATGTCTGTCCCCCTCCTGTCCCCCAAATGCTGAACACAACTGAAGCCTTTGAGTCCAAGGACCAGATCCCACCTTTTGCCCATAGGTTGCTGGCCCTTGAGCTACAGGATCAAATTAAAAGTTTGCAAAGAACAGATAATAACTAAAAGGATCATTATCATTTATTCTGAAATAAGTATTCTACTCCAACCTCATGTTTTAAAAGATATTTTTTCACAAGTTAAAAGGTACTGCACTCAAGGGTGAAGGAATGCAACACACATGTGACAGATTCAGAGGCATTATGTTGGTGGAAAGCAAAGCCAGGTATTGTGACTCTGATGTCACAAGAACAATTCTGCTGAAGTGAAATACCTACTATCTAGAATTCACTACCACCCTTCTTGCCCTCTCCAAGGCCACCCCTAGCTGCTGGCAGGTGTGAAGAAGAGATAGGGCCCTATTCAAGTTCAACCCATCCAATCACATGCTATTTGATGCATTGTGTTATATACACCACTCCATCTCCAGTAATACAACTCTTGAACATTGGTCAGTAAGGAACTGCAAAATATGAAACAGCTAACCTAATAAAAGTAGATGCATACATATTCAAAACTGTCTTCCCTTTTACAACTGCTCTAATAGGAAATATGGAATGTACTGGACTCATTTACATGTAAATTGATATTTACTTCTTTTTTCTAAGAAGGGAGCAACACCTGAATAATAAACATCAGAAGGGACTTGTTACAAAAGAACAAACAGCCAGAGATACCATCTGTGACTCAGTAGTGAAGAATGGGAATCAGGCAGTGTATAAGGCAAAGAATTAGAGAGTAGTGTCCTGTGTGGAAGTCCAAGACAAGAACTGTAATAAGAACTAATCTTGATCTTGCAGGATAAAAGGGAATTCTCCAGATTCTATAGTCCATGTGTGAACTAAAGACTCAATTAGTACAATTTAAGGCCCGAGATGGAAACTGAAGATAGCATCAACCACACGGTCTTCTCAGAGACTTTCTGATGCTAGTTGGTAATGTGCCTAAAGAAAGGAGAAGACTAAAAGAAGATATCAACTTGTCAGATATGTCTAATAAGGGAGCAGATTCATGGAACTGCAACACTTTCCAAGTTGACAGATTCTATAGTAAAACTTTATGTAAGGGTTACTTTTACGGCCCTTGATCTTTATTTTTTGTCATTGCATTTATAAACAAATAGTTTTTTTTGTTTTGTTTTCTTTGTTAATGACTGGCTTAAGTTAATATTGCCCTTAGTGACACATTATAGATTAATTCTTCCAGAATAAATACTTTGCATCTTGATCATTATTCAACTGTTTTTTTGGGCTGCGCGAAATTTCACCAAGTAGATTCAAAGATTCATAGATGTAGGGTCAGAAGGGACCTAAGTAGATCATCAAGTCCGCCCCCCTGCCCTGGGCAGGAGAGAATACTGGGCTCATATGACGCCAGCTAGGTAATTACCAAGCCTCCTCTTAAAGACCCCCAAGGTAGGAGCCAGCACCACTTCCCTTGGAAGTTGGTTCCAGATCCTAGCCGCCCTGACAGTGAAGTAGCAACTTCTAATGTTCAGCCCGAACCTACTCTCAAACAACTTATGGCCATTATTCCTTGTTACTCCGGGAAGTACTTGGGGGAACAGGGACTCTCCCATTCCCCGCTGGTCCCCCCTGGTAAGTTTATAGATGGTGACCAGGTCTCCTCTCAGCCTTCTCTTGTGAAGGCTGAACAGGTTCAGGTCCTGTAGCCTCTCCTCATAGGGTCTGCCCTGCTGTCCCCAGATCATGCAAGTGGCCCTCCTCTGGACCCTCTCAATGCTGGCCACATCTCTGCTAAAGTGCAGCGCCCAGAACTGGACACAGTACTCCAACTGTGGCCTGGCCAGTGTTGCATAGAGGGCGAGGATCACCTCCTTGGCCCTGCTTGTGATGCATCTGTGGATGCATGACAAGGTGCGGTTAGTCTTACTGACCGCATCCTCACATTGGCGGCCCATGTTCATTTTGGCATCAATAATGACTCCAAGGTCCCTTTCTGTCATTGTGCTTATGAGAAGGGAGTTCCCCAGCCTATAGGTATGAGTGTTTGGTTTCAAAGCTGTTTCGATGCATTTTGAGTTCAAAACAGCAAAATCAAAATGAGACAAAAAGCATCAAAACATCTTTGAAATGAAATAAGGGCACTCGAAATGTTTCAAGTTTCAGAGCAGCCCAGTGGTGGGAGGCAGGAGAGAGCCAGGGCTGTACTCTGAGTGGTTCCACAGCCCCATGTAACTCAGCCCGGTGGGGAGCACAGCCCTGGCTCTCCCCTTCTGCCTCTGGGCTGTGCTGCAAGTGGCTCTGCAGCCCCATGGACCTCAGCCCAGTGGCGGGAGGTGGAGCGCAGTGCCGGCTCTGTCCATCTCCTGCCACCAGGATGTGCTCCAATTGGCTTTGCAGCCCCAAGGAGTGCAGCCCGGTGGTGAAAGGTGGAGTGCAGCACTGGCTCTGCCTGCCTCCCACTGCCAGGCTGTGCTCTGATCGTTTCCACCAGCCCCATGGAGCACAGCCCGGCAGTGGGAGGCAGGCAGAACCGGCGCTGCACTCCACCTCCCACTGCTGGGCTGAGCTCCATGGGACTGGCAGAGCCTATCGGAGCACAGCCCAGAGGCAGGAGGTGGGGAGAGCCAGGGAGGTGGAAAGAGTTGGGGTTGCACTCTGCCTCCTGCCACCGGGCTGAGCTCCATGGAGCCCAGCGCTGGGCAGCAGTGAGCTGAGCTCCATGGAGCCTAGTGTGGCCTGAGCCCAGCGCCAGTCCCAGGCGGCAGCGGCTCCCCGCCTGCCATCCGACACAGATCTGGAGGCCCACAGCCCTGGGAGGAGTCTGGCACAGCCATGCAGCCCTCCCAGGGGTGCGAGCCCCTGGATCTGCATGCCAGATGACAGGAGGCTGCTGCTGCCAGTGTCACAAATCTTGCTTTCAAGACTTTGAGGTGCAGTTTCTGAGAAACCTCTGCACCTATCTCCTTGTAACTTGGCAGGCTTCATGCCATCAGAGGGGGCTACCATTCCTGCAATTTGCATCCAAATCAGGCAACAAATGACAACATTTTAGGTATTTTCAGTATTCTCCATTACAGCCTATGGACGAAACGTCAAAAAAGTGAAACAGTTTCTATTAAATGAAACAGGACAGTGCTTCGAAACAAAACAAAATGACAACACAAAACACTGTCCCTTCAAAAGGCGATATGGATGTTGAAAGGAAACGGTGGTGTTTCGCACAGCCCTACTGTTTTTATGCGCCTCATATGACTATGTATGAAAATGGCATTTTCTTGGGACTTCATACTAAAAAGTTATCCTACTAATATTAACATACTATTATACTGTAATTCCCTATCCTGTGAATACATTTATATTGGTATAAAGGTGTTTTTACCAGTAAAAATTATTTCCATGAGGAAAAAAATGAATAAACTCTACTTTTGTATGGCACCTTTATACATTTTCACTAGGGGGTACAAGTATTTCCTCAACTGCCCTTTCTCCCCCCCCTCAACCACAAAGAAAACAAATAATACAGTACCCATTAATAAAAGATGTATACAGGAAAACAATAGTAGGCAGACCAAGCATTAAGTGAGATCTACTCCTTGTGTGAATTCAGGCATACTTCAATTATGTACAACAATAATGACAACAGAATTTTTTGATAGCTCAAGTTCTATGAGTTAGGCCAGACCTATGAGAGTGTACCACAAAGGAAAGAAAACTAGAATCCCAGGAAGAATGATCATCATTAAAATAAATTTTAAGGAGAGATTTGAAGGAGCAAAGTGATATAGCACAAGAAAATAGAGGTCAGTTTAGTTTTGAATGCCAGCAAAAAGAACCATGAAATAACGATTTGGAGAAGGCAAGAAAGGGCTCATTAAAGTAGGAGGCATCAGCAATAGGCAAGAGGTAGAGTTTATGATAGAAAAGAATGTCTTGGATTCATACTGCAAAGATTAAGTGAACAATAAGAGTTAATTTCACATGTCAAGAAAAAGAAAGCAAGTGAATAAATTCAATAGCATATTTGGAGAGGTAAATGGATGTAACATGGCTGTAACAGTACAAGGAAGTTGCAGGGGGGTGGTTAATTTATTTACCTGAAGATTGTAAAAAGAGGTTACAATGGACAAGGCAAGACATACCAGTGAAAGAATAAGTTTTTGTAACAGTAAGAAAAGAGAGCTGGGGGTTTAGAGATGATTCAGTGAAAGGTGGTAGGATTTTGAGAGAATAGGGTGTTTGTAGGGTGTTAAAGCAGGTTTAAAGCAGGTTAAATGCCTTTTGCACTGCTTTAATGGCATTAGTGTTTGCACATTCAGTGGGATATTGCACGTTAATTCCAGCTGATGTAGCACTTTCGGTGGCGTAACATGCCTTAAATAACTTTGGGACGCAGCAAATGACTTTGGGGAGCTGCAAAATAAAACACCTCCCAGGAGTTTTAGTTTCTAAACTCTATAGCCACAGGGGGAAGCACCGGGCCCCATGCAGCTCAGGGGCTGTGCAGGCAGCCCAACAGCAGCCCAGGAAGGTGGACTTCACAGAACGAAAAAAAAAAAAAGTGGTGAGCCTGACCTTTTTTTTTCCCCCCCCCTGGAGCCTGCCTGAGCTGTGCAGGGACCTGGTGCTTTCCTCTGCAGCTGCGGTACCCCCTGGGACTGCCTGAGCCAGCTGCCTGTGGGCAGATGCCGCCTGGGAGTGGCGGGGGGGGCGCGCGTCCAGAGGG